>NC_033796.1:30613694-30673695 GCF_001876935.1 Asparagus officinalis
TCTAAATCCGTTCCGCATGTGACGTTGTGCTAAGAGAGTGAATTCTCTAAGACTTTGTGCTATGACGCCGAATACATAGGCTTCGCCCTTGTTACGGGAATAGGCTACCCGGCAACACGTGTTAGGTGTTGACTCGTCCCTACTTAGGCTTCGGGATAAAATTCCCCAAGTTTAGACCTTGGTGTCTTCTTCAATCGGTGAAAGACTAAACCGGCGACGCGTGTTAGGCGTAGACTTATCTCTATTTAGGAGTTGAGATAAAATTCCCTAAGTTTAGACCTTGGTGTCTTTTTCAATCGGTGAAAGACTAAACCGGCAACGCGTGTTAGGCGTACACTTATCTCTGTTTAGGAGTTGAGATAAAATTCCCCGTGCACAAAGTGCCCGGATTGGAAGTTGAAAATTGTGTCTTTTCTAAGAACGACTAGGAAATGGGAGAGGAAGAATTTTATATTCTATCTTCCGGTACTGAAGAGGAAGAATTTTATATTCTATCTACAGTCGGAAAGGAAACTCAAGGTGGGATCTCCACCCCCAGAATCCGAAAAGATGAAACTAAGAGTGGGATCTCCACTCCGAGAATCGGAAAGGTTCAAACGACCCTAACTTTTATAGGATTGGTCATTTGAATCAAAAGAATCCCTCATTCATTGAGGAGAAAGCCCAATTTCGACCCTAACTTTTATAGGTTTGGTGGAAAAAGAACAAAGGCAGACTTTCGTTTATCGAAAAGGAATGACTCGGTCTTAGTCCTAACTATTTGTAGGCTTGACTAAGTGAGATTGGGAACAACCCTAACTTTTATAGGTTTGATTGTCCGAATTGAAAGTGGACCTCTCGTTCATGGAAAGAATCGAGAGAGAAATTTGGCTTTGGCTCTAACTTTTATAGGTCTGACCTGAAAGCAAAGAGAGTGAAATACAAGTAGCAGTGAAAATGCCAACTCGTACTATCACTCAAAGGAGGACTTCAATGCTAAGTGATTAGGACCTATCATGTTGAGTCTGAGAGTTGCCAATGACTGGCGGGTAGAAATTTTGGTGAATCTCCCGTCGATTAATTTGATCAGCGGGTGGTTTGGTGAGGAAAGATTAACCTGTCAAAGGATTGGATCTCATCTCACAAAAATAACTCATGAGAGTTAGAGAATTTGACAATAAGAAGAAATATTCCGACATTCAGAATTCGAACGGGGATTTCTTATTCATCACTTCTACAATGACTGGGTTATCCCTAAGAATACCACATATGTCATTCTTCCAGGAACTTCCCGATGCATTGGTTATCCTGAAGATACTAAGGATAGTATTTTTTTAGGAACTTGCCGTTTATCGGCATCATAAGCCGGTCGCCATCCTTGGTGACTAGGCGATATGCGCCACTCGAGTAAACTGTCTCTACTACGAATGGTCCCTCCTATTTGGGTTCAAATTTTCCCTTCTTCTTGGAGTTAAGGATCATAGGCCGCCTTTCAGCTAGAACCAAATCCCCTTCTTTGAAGCTCCGTTGTCGAACCTTTTTGTCGAAAGCTCGAGAGATTCTGGCTTGGTAAAATTCGATATGCTGTTGAGCTTCTAAATGCTTCTCATCTAGTCTTTCAAGTTCTTCGAGGCGTTTCTGATGTTGCTCTTCGGTCGTCATTTGAGTCGCGAGGGCAATTCGAAGTGACGAGATTTGAATCTCCAATGGAAGAACGGCTTCACATCCGTATACTAGTGAATACGGGGTCGCTCCCGTCGGTGTGCGCACCGTGGTCCGATAGGCCCATAGAGCCACACCAAGCTTGTCATCCCAGTCTCGTTTATTAGTTTTCACGAGTTTTGACAAAAGCTTTATGATAGTCTTATTGAAGGCTTCGGCCAATCCATTCGCTGTGGGATTGTAAGCTGTCGACGAGATGTCCTGAATTTTGAATTTTTCGCAAAATTTGATGAATGCATTGATGACGAATTAAGGACTGTTGTCATGTACGATTCGTCTCGGGACACCATGCCGGTAGATGATATGGTGCTTGATGAATGCAATGACGTTGCTCGTTTTAACTTCTATGAGCGGAACCGCTTCAGCCCATTTGGAGAAGTAATCGGTAATTGCCAGGATGAACCGATCACCTTTGACTGACGGGGGATTTTGATGAATGCAATGACGTTGCTCGTTTTAACTTCTATGAGCGGAACCGCTTCAGCCCATTTGGAGAAGTAATCGGTAATTGCCAGGATGAACCGATCACCTTTGACTGACGGGGGATTTATAGGACCGACGATATCCATTCCCCAGGTCTCAAATGGCCACGACGTAACCGAAGGATGCAGATGCTCGGGAGGTTGATGCATATAATTCGTATGTGTTTGACATGCATGACACTTTCGGGCATACGTGATTGCATCACTCATCATGAAAGGCCAAAAATATCTCATTCTTCTGATGCGGTCATAAAGCTTGGGGCCAGGTTGGTGTGCGCCACACTCTCCTTCATGTGCCTCTCTAAGAACTTCTTCAGCTTCTTTAGTTGATAAGCACCGTGCTAGCAAGCCATCGTACCCCCTGCGGTATAGCGTTCGATTCTCCGTGTTACAGTAGAATCTTGATGCTCTTCGTCGGATTGAATCTCTTTCCTTTACGTCTTCTGGTAGTATTCCGTGCAGGACGTAATCGATGATGGGGAAACGCCAATCTCGGGGTTCAAACTCAACTTGAGTTGCGTGTGTTTCCTTAACATCTTCTTCTTCGCCATCTTCATCATAGATTAGCACTAGGAGTTGGTGAGTCCTTACTGTAACAAACTGTTCTGTTTCAGGAGGCTGCGCCAGGGATACGTCTAATGCCGCTAACGCGTCTGCGTAGGTATTCTGCAACCGTGGAATATGTTCAATAAAGAATCCTTCGAATGATTCTGCCATCTCCACTGCCATCTTATGGTATGGTATTAAATCCTGACTTCGGACTTCGTACTCTCCCTTCGAGATACTCAACCCCCAGCTCCTTAGCGAAGTTGAGTCCTATAATCAATGCGTTATACTCTGCTACATTATTCGAGCATGGCTCGGTTAGCGAGTAGGCTCGAGGCATCACATGTTTTCCTGGGGAAACTAAGACAACTCCAACTCCGGAAGAAATCTTAGAACCTCCAGGAGTGCTCGCTACATTATCTGCTCGTGAAGTGCCGTCGAAATACAAACGCCATACTTGCTGGTGCGAAGTTGCGTTGACTTCGTGGGTTTCATCGGGTAGGTCGTCATATATCTCGGCGGTACATATATCTCGGCGGTGTTCGTAGTTGGATTAGCTGCCAGGAGATCACAGATGGCTTGTCCTTTTACCGACTTCTGTTGTTTAAAATGTAAGTCGTATTGGGACAAGAGTAAGGCCCATTTTGCTAATCGCCAATTCATGAAAGCTGGTTGAGTCATGAATACTCAGACTGGGTTAACCTTAGAGATAACATAAATGGTCTGTCCAACCAGATAATGCCGCATCTTCTGAATAGCGAACACCAAAGCGAGGCATTCTCTCTTAATCATAGGATATCGAGATTCAGCGCCTACCATGGTTCGGCTTAAATAATATACCGCCTGTTCATGACCGTTATCATCATCTTGTGCAAGTAATGCACTTAATGAGTGGCTCGTCGCCTTGACATAAATCAAGAACGGTTTGCCTGATTTCGGTGCGACGAGTACGGGAGGTTTTGAGAGATATTCTTTAATACTCTCGAATGCCTTTTGACAAGCGTCATCCCATACAAATGACACGCCCTTCTTTGTGAGCTTGGAGAATGGTTGGCATTTTCCTGAGAGGTTCGAGATGAACCGACGGATATAAGCTAACCGCCCTTGCAATCCTCTGAGCTCTTTGAGGTTTCTCGGAGGCTGCAATTCATTAATTGCCTTTACCTTATCAGGGTCGATGTGAATACCTTTGGTGGTGACGACAAATCCCAGGAACTTACCACTGGACATTTCGAGGAAAGACTTGGTAGGATTCATTTTCAATTGATGGGCTCGCATCAAGTCGAACATGGTCTTCAAGTCCTTAATATGATCTTTCTTATCACGACTTTTCACGACCAAATCATCCACGTAGCATTCGATAGTCTTCCGAAGATGCTCCTGAAAAATCTTCGACATGGCTCTCTGATAAGTGGCACGTGCGTTTTTTAAGCCGAAGGGCATGACCGTGTAGCAGAAAACACCGAGGGGTGTTCTAAACACGGTATGCTTTTCATCATCTGGATGCATCTTTATTTGGTTATAACCAGAGAAACCATCCATGAAATACATCCTCTCGAACCCACACGTATTATCAATGATGACATCTGTGATGGGAAGGGGGAAATCATATTTTGGGCAGGCATCGTTGAGGTCTCTAAAGTCGATACATACCCTGATGTTCCCGTTCTTCTTAAGGACCGGGACAATATTGGCAAGCCACTCTGGATGCTGCTCTTCCCTAACGAAGCCCGAGTCAATAAGCTTTTTAACTTCGGCCTCGATTGCTTCCATCATTTGCGGACGAAACCGTCTTTGTTGTTGTTTGACAGGTTTGACATCCGTCTTAATATTGAGACGATGCACTGCTACGTTTGGATCGAGCCCTGGCATGTCTTCATAATTCCAGGCAAACACATCGATGTACTCCCTGATAAGAGAGATTAACTCTTCTTTCTCTTCCGGCGGGAGGCTGTCGCTAATGAATATAGGCTTCAGATTATCTTCGCTACCCATATTCACCTGGAGTACTTGATCTTCGGTAGGAGGCTCCCTTTGCTCAAACCTATCGCCGTACTGCATGTTTAGGTGATGAACCCAAGGATCTTCCCAAGTCGGCATCTGATCATCCTCCTCTATTGTGGTAGGATCGACCGTAACCATGTTCGACATTAACTTTTTGAACATTTCACAAATACTAGTGTCAGAATCCCAAGCTGAAGAATCAGAAGAGCACCCGTTTCTAGCTTTGTTAGCAATTTGATCAATGACTTACCAGCATCATTCGTCGTCGGATGAGGAGACATAACCTAGACCTCTCTTATGGCGATAATAATCATCGGGTTTTCCTTTTGGTACATAGGCCATTCGAGGTGGAACTCGCGGACCTCGACCAAAGCAAAGACCCTCTCCTAACGTGAAATCATATCCATATTTTGTGTTATACCTAAATAAGTGAGGAGCAGGTTTATCATCATCGTCTTCCTCTTCCAAGAAGTGATCGGGTATCGGAGATTCTCTCCCTTTACCGTAAACGACTTCCTTTCCACCCCCTGTCCCTGCGGGGATGATAAGTGTTGCTCCGCATGTATCCTGTACCTGTTTTTTCGTCATACAAAATGATTGAAGTGGCATATACAAGTCAGGGTTATCATAAAGCTCTTTAGTGACATTATCAAGACACATCGAGTACTCTAAATCATCATTTATTGATAATTCTTCGGCAAGTTGCCAATTACAACTACTTTCCGATGATTCATCATCGTCAAGATTGATTACAATGGGTACAATGTCATTAAGTACAAAATCACCATCATAATCAAACCCAGCTTCGGTATCAGCTTCATCCTCGCTGTCCGTTCCTTGGGCCGATGGTTCAGTATCGGATTCAGCACCGTATAGAAGGGAGTCAGTGAAATAGTTCTCCAACCCTTTAAACGGTTGCTTATCCTCGACCACCGTCTTGACTTCATTATTTGTGTCCACATATTTGAGGCATTGGTGAAGAGTTGACGGGACTATAAGATTGTCGTGGATCCAAGGTCGACCCAACAGTAAATTATAGGATGTTTCCACGTCAATCATATAGCAGGTAACTTCTGACTTTAAGTCTCCAATCTGACACTTTATTCGAATCTTTCCCAAGGGTCTGGACCCACTGGTGTTGAATCCGTAGATCGTAGTACCCGTGGATGCTAGTTTACTTGCTGGTATTCCGAGATTATGCATCAATCGGAATGACATGATACTGACAGCAGAACCCGGATCGACTTGGATCCGGTTGACAACGCTGGAGCCAATGTGGCCGGTGAAGTACAGAGGCCGATCGTGCTTTGAGTTCTTCGTCTGCATGTCTTCTTTGGTGAAAGAGATGCAGGAAAAATGGTGTGCCGCGAGATTACAGTGTTGAACTGACGGCTCCAGTTCTTCAGACGACGGCTTGATTCGAGTCAAGAAAGCTTCAGAGTCGCTCAAGGCTTCCTGCAATGCTTTCCTTGTGTCCTTTGAAAGACGCAATAATTCGTATAGAGTTATCCTAGCTGGTATATTAGCTAACTGCGCCATGATGTCAAAATGGGGCGAAGAGCTTGCACTTCCTGGTTTGTCTCTTCCAATCGGATGATTGAATCGAGATTGCCTCGGGTTTTGGACTTCTTGGCGTAGAGGTTCTTTCCCTTTCTCCTTTTGCGGGACTTTCTCCGTAGCTACAGGTGTTGGGGGAGTTGCGACAATTCCCAGTTCTGCTAACGTCTTAGAGGGAACGGTTTTGGTTGCCCCCTGCTTAGCCAGTTGCTCAGAAGCATTCGGATATTTGTAGTGATATTCATTCCCGCTCCGGGTTACAAAGGCCTCCTGTTCATCTTCAGAAAGCGGGAAGGCTGGAATTTCCTCGTCGTCTTCTCCTGGAATAGCAAAAGCTCCATAACAAGACTTACTTTTTCCTTTTGACATTTTCTTGGAAGAGGCTCCAGTCCATTGTTCATCTCCAATCAAATCTGGATGAACCCAAAGAATCTCACCATTCGGGGCTGTGTGCGGTACAAGTCCTTTCTGGCGCTGTTTGTGAGGATCATCGTTCACGGTCTTCACTACTGCATTTATTACTGGCTCATGCTGGAACCAGTTCAAGGGAACAGAACCGAAGCTAATCGACACTGCATTTGCACCCACCTTCTTCTCCTTAGGTTGCTTCATAGTAATGACCCCGACGTCGATTAGAGCTTGGATCTTATCTTTAAGGGCATAGCACGCCTTGGTAGGATGGTGCACCGCTCTATGAAATGCGCAGTATTTTGGATCGCTAATTCTTTTAGCATCTTCTTGATCCTGGACCGGAGGCAGTTTGATTTTGTTGTTCTCTATGAGGTATTTGAAAATACCGGGGACTTCATCCTCTTTGAACGAATAGACTTTTGGGAACTTCGGCTCCGAAGCTTTTGGCTTCTGGGTCTGCTGTTGCCACCTTGATTGTTGAGGCGCCTTTTGTTGCTGCTGTTGCGGTTGTGCTTGTACTTCGAACGTTTGGTTCGCGTCCACCGCATTCGCCTGCGCTTTTTCTTTACCCTTAGGGACAAAGTTTTGTTGTGGAGCATTATTCGCCGTTTGACCTCTTTCTGCTTTCTTCCTCTTAAGGAACCGCTCGGCTCGTTCTCCTCACACTTTTAAGTCCTTCCAGGTCTTCGGTGGTGCCATTCCCATAGCTTCGAGGATGTCCAATGAAAGATTATTGTGACAAGTCTCGAGGATAAAGTCTTCACTGACCGGATCCCTGCAATTCATTACTTTGTTTCGGAATCTCTTCACGAAGTTTTCAACTGTTTTACCATTTTTCTGCTTCTCGTCAAATAGCGTGCCAATTGAAATCTCGGTGTCGTCGTCGAAGAAGTTTGTTAGAAACATATCCTCCATGTCGTCCCAACTGCTGATACTCCCCGGCTTGAGGCGACGATACCAATCGAAGGCCGCTCCGAGAAGAGTGCCAACGAATGACCGCACCATTAAGGGTTCATTCCCGGAAATTATTCCTAAGTGAGACTTAAAATATATTAAGTGTTAGGTAGGGGAACCCTTTCCATCAAACGGCGTGAAGTTGATTAAATTGAACTTTGCCGGATATGGAATTAATTCCCACTCTCTTGGGTATGGACATGGTATGCCGGACCTCTTCACTTCTTGAGCATTCATCAACGCATTGATTTTGCTCTCCAAGTCCCTCATTTTCTTGTCTTCACTCGTATCTGTCTTCGAGTGGCTTCGGGGAGAGGTAACGTGGTCCTCCTTCGCATTATCATCCGAGGGACCGCCTCCGTTATTGTTGTTGACAGGAGGGATATTGCCTCCTCTTCCAAAGGAAGTCCCTTTTGCATCCTTTGGTAATTCTTTCGCCTATTGATCCCTGACCGCAATCGAGTCATGCGTTGGGATGCTTCGGCAAGTTGATCTGAGCTAGAGTGTCGTGTCGATTTCCCTCTGCCGGTCATATTAGCAGACACTTCTAGGAATTCGTCCTCTTGGCGGACAGGCTTCTTCCTACGGAAACACCTTGGCTTGGTCTCGGACGTTCTGGTGGAAATTCTCTCGAACACCGAAACTCTCCTTGAGGCTTTAGAACCGCAGCATTCTGACAATACCGCCTTGATTATGTTGGCACACGGACAGTGAGACTCCGTGTCTTGAGCGTCTCTCTTTCGAGACTTACCCGCACTCCCGGCTCTATAGTACAACTCGTTAGTTTGATAACTGAAGCAACCCATAGAGTGCTGGCATGACTTCCCAGGTATAATACTATCATTGTCAGACGAATGTGCTTCCCTCTGGGGATATGACGCTTTATTAGCGTTCTCAAGAGTCGCACGTTCAAGTTTACGCTTCTGCGAGCGTGAAAACCTAACAGGCTCCTGAACTTCGACCCGCAATCCAATGCGGTCGGTAGCAATGGCTTTCCCTCTGTTATCTTTCTTGGGGGGATTGGTACGATCCCCAGTCTGGACTATTTTTTGGGGACCCTTCAATAGCCCCAATCGCTCTTTCACGGGCATTTTACCTCGATTTTCCGGTAAAGGACCGAGGCGAGCTTTCAAAGGAACTCTGGATCTTGTGGGACGCACGCTCTTACCTGGCTCCGTCGGAGGTACAGGAACAGGGGAAACGAGATCTGGATTTGAAGAAGGCTGGACAGTAACTCCGTTCATTTTCATCTTAGGTGTTGGTCTTGCCTTTGGCACCCACACCTGCTTGTGTCTAGGCGGCTTCTTGACCGTCTCTTCTTTCTGCATCTCTTCCGCTTTCTGCAGAAGGACTCGGGCATGCGCGAGTAATGCGCGGCGTTTCTTGATTCGCTCTTCGAGAGTGGAGCGAGTCTTCTTGACGCGAACCCATTCGTTTGTCTCCGTCTTAGAGGAGAAGTTGACGATTCGCCGTTGTTGTTCTTGGCGCTGTCTGGACTTTAGATCCTCATTGTACCGGATCCCGTCCATCGACTCTGCGGCCTTGGCCAATTGTCGTGCGAGGCGTTGACGACGTCTTTGGCGCGCCCTCTTCGACAAAGTTGGAGCACCTTCAGCGGTCACCTTCACGGCGGAGGGGAGATCTGGATCTACAGCTTCGACCACGTTAGATGTCGTAGGAGCGTCGCGGGGAGTAAGTGCAGTTACGGCGAGGGGATCTCGGATCTTCGAGCCGGAGGTCCCGCGAACATTTTTGGAAGAGGATGCCTTCCTGCGCTTGCTTGGAGAGGCGGATCTGGAGGAGGAAGAGAGGTACTCTTTGAACTTCTGTTGATCGAATTCATATTCGATCTCTTCATTCACCCGGATCTTGAATGCCGGTTGCGTCACGACAGCCTTGGTAGCGAGGCTGTTGGCTCCCACTGTGGTCGCCAGTTTGTTTTCGTTGAAAGTTACCTTAGTCATTGATTTCATTAAACTTTAAGCGTTACAAATGAATTCAAACAACAAAAGAATAAAAGATTACAACTTTCTTAAAAATAAACACAAGATCCATTCGTCGTCTCTTGCTTGCGTGGGTCTTTAGCCTGTGACGGTGATGTCGATATCCGTGGACTACCTGGCAATCAGATCAGGTCCAGAGCTTCGTCGATCCGCGAGGAGATCTAGAAACAGAAGTGCTTATCTCGACAAAAGCGAGATAATTGCTCTTCTTAGAATTACCACAACGGGATAATACTAAGGATTGGATGCGGGTGATGTAGATCTGATGACTTTCGATCTCTTGTGTTGAAGAACTCGATCACTCTTCAGTTCGGCAGGGCTTGGCCAATTCTCCAAAATTCCAGATCTGAAAAAATGAGGCTCCGGGGCTTCTATTTATAGGCACAAGGAGATAACGGGCGGTTAAAATTGCATAAGGGCCCAAATCTGTGTTGGAGACACCCCAGAGTGTCTCCACCTGAGCTGAGACACCCTAGGGTGTCTCGGCCTTGGCCGAGACACCTTGGGGTGTCTCGCTTGGCCGAGACACCTCGAAGTGTTGAGACGCCGCTTTTTTCGTATGTTTGTTCGTTTCCGCCGTAACTTCTTCGTCCGAACTCGGATTTGAGTGGTTCGAAGTGCGTTGGAAATCCGACAAGGAGTTCTATCAGCTCCAATGGTTGGATCATCTGTAGAATGAATGAGACACGAAGGGTATTGTTCCTTTTGTAAACATCGCGGGGCTCCCGATTAGCCCGTACCTTCGTTATTCCGAAATTCTGTTAGTCCACGTAGTTCGTCGATTCACTTAAAGCGTTCACCGACATCAATCGAACTCCTGTGAACCGGATAGTGACGTTCATCGTCGTTCCTTAACACTGAGATGTTCATGGAGACCTATAGGCAATTTTCGATGCCTACAGATATAAGGTTATTGAAACGTCGAATAGCAGCATCAACAGAGCATATTTGTTGACTTTGCTCCGAGGTGGTCGGCTTGACGACAAGGTTAGATTATACTTTAAGGCAAAGTTGAAAATGTATGGCTTAATTACATCTTTAATGTATTTTTAATATTACAGATGGTTGAGTCAGTGCTGGACACGATTAGTGTGGATGCGTTTGGCAAAGGATATGGTCTCGTATCAGTGTTCTTTCTTGTAAGTACATGTTAGACCTAAATTGACCATGCTAGTTAGTTTATATGATTCAGTTGACTATTTTTATTCTTATTTGTTAAGTATTAGTTCTAATTGCAGTTAGTTCTGGGTTTCAGGAGATATAAGGTTATTGAAACGTCGAATAGCAGCATCAGCAGAGCAGATTTGTTGACTTTGCTCCGAGGTGGCCGGCTTGACGACAAGGTTAGATTATACTTCAAGGCAAAGTTGAAAATGTATGGCTTAATTAGATCTTTAATGTATTTCTAATATTACAGATGGTTGAGTCAGTGCTGGACACGATTAGCGTGGATGCGTTTGGCAAAGGATATGGTCTCGTATCGGTGTTCTTTCTTGTAAGTACATGTTAGTTAGTTCTATACCTTATCATGTTAGTTCTATTCAGTACCATGTTAGTTCTATTCCCTATCATGTTAGTTCTATTCAGTAATATGTTAGTTCTACGGTATAACATGTTAGTTCTATACCTTATCATGTTAGTTCTAGTCTGTTTAATGTTATTTCTATCTCCGTGCTTACAGCATTCATTATACGGCATCGAACCCAGCTTTTACGAACTATTTTTGACATACATTGAAAAGTATACCGCCCTCCGCATTATGCATCTATTGATCCCTTTGGTCAGGGACGACCATTGGCATCTGGTTGAAGTTGACCTGAGGGATGATGTTGTCAAGCACTATAGTTCGGCCGGGCACGAATCGTGGTTGGAGCCGGTTAACAAAATTATAAAATTCTTTGATATGCAGCGCGTGGATTTTGTTGCGCAAAATGTGCGCAGAGTATTCAAATATGAAGCCGTCGCATGCGAGCGGCAAATTGGGCGGTTAGTTCTATTACCTATCATGTTTCTATTTGCATTAGTTCTATAGCTACATTGTATTATTGCGAGAATGTCTGATTTAGTCTTCTGTTCTGCCTTCTGTTCTGCAGATTTGACTGTGGTGTGTTCGTCTACCTATATATAAAAGCAATAATTGATGGCCGCCCAACAACTCTTGTTAATCCGCCTGGCGAAGTACCTGATGCTATGCGAGCAAGACTCGCCGCGCAATTATTAATAGCTGGCTATGAACGAAGATGTAAAGACGAAACGGTGTACAGTGATGAATGACATGTCTATATAAATACAGAATGGAGTGTATATTTGTATAAAAACGCGTTCTCGGTCCCAACTTCAACTTGGTACACCACGTTGCCAAGTTAGAACAACTTCTTTTCTTGTTAGTTCTAAATGAGCTATAGTCGTAAAGGAGTGCTAGTTCTAAATGGGTGATAGTTCTAGCGAGGGCTCGTTAGTTCTATCTCATTGGTATTATTTTAGTGTTTGTTTGAAGAGATGACTTTCCATCACTGCTAATTGTTACTCCAACTGTTCAGCTTTTTTCTCCTGTCACGTCCCATCGTACCAATTGATCACATCATACATTCGCGCGTTCCCCCCATCGTACCAATTGATCACATCATACATTCGCGCGTTCCCAAGTGAGGTAAGGCGGACATTTAATTAAGACATTGCATCGATACTCACGTCACCACCATCAAGAACTTAAGCCATTTTCGAAGCGGAGAACTATTTCCGGCGTAAATTCTTCTTGCAAATGGCTAAGGAATTTTTCTGTGTTCACTGTCATGGGCGGGGGCATAGCTCCCGCGATTGTCATCATAAGCTTACCGCCTGTGCCCCTCCGAGGCTGATAACTATCCCGTCCAACACCTCTAGCACCATCCGGCATCTGTCGGCTTACGCTATTTTCTACCTTGAAAGTGGCCGTCCATCCGTGCAGGAGCTCCGGGAGATGCTAGCCTATCGATTCAATTTTAGAACGTGGCCCCACCAAATCAAGCAGGCAGCCGGAAACAGTTTCATGGTGCAGTTTCCAAGCGACCCCATACTTGCCCAAGCTGTTCAACTCGGACTGATAGATATGGGCACATTTAAGGGTAGATTCCGCCATTGGGAGGAGGATCTGAGGCTAGTAACGTTGCCGCAAACTTTTCCAGTATGGATTCGGCTATTCAATGTCCCATACCACCTGTGGAATTTTGAATTTCTTCGCTCGCTGCTCATGGGAGTCGGTGAATGTGTCATGTGCTCCAGGGACGTCATAACACATTCTAACTTCGCAGACTGCAGAGTTCTTCTGAAGGTTAGGAATTTATCTGAAATCCCTAAGAGGCTTAGGTTCCGTTACATCTCCCCCGGCGACGGAAACATAAAGGAAGGCTACGCCGTGACGCGGGTCCAGAGCGGGGAGAAGTTGGAATTGCTTCAGGAATCCACGCCCGAGTTAATTGAGGTTGTTTGGGACGGGAGAAACATGATGGTCGAAAGAGACCAGTGGCAGCTGTTTCTCCGTAACCAAGGAGTCGGGGGTTCCAATTATCCCAGAGCTCTCCCAACACCCAATGATAATCGCCCATTAGACCCAGCCGGGGCGGATAGTGGTTCCACGGCTCCAAGCTCTCCATCCTCACATCGCTTTCGATCCAACGAAGGTAGCAACAAATGAAGATCCGACACCAATCGAGTTTAACGCTTAACGCATTGGCCCAGTTTTATTTATATTTTTCATCTGAACAAATACAGTTTTAATTTTACCCCTTCTTCGGGTTAGTACTGATTTTCTTTGTACTTACTTATGTTAGCTGGCGTGTTAGTACTGACCAGTTATATCTATATTTACTGCTGTTTTTGTGTGTTAGTTCTATATACTGAGTTAGTTGTGCGGGGTAGTTCTAATGTGTAGCATGTTAGTTCTATTAGGTACCATGACTGTTTTGTTAGGTCTATTGTCTGTTTTGTTAGTTCTATTGTCTGTTGTGTTAGTTCTAATAGACTGTTTTGTTAGGTCTATTGTCTGTTTTGTTAGTTCTATTGTCTGTTTTGATAGTTCTAATAGACTATTTTGTTAGGTCTATTGTCTGCTTTGTTAGTTCTATTGTCTGTTTTGATAGTTCTAATTGACTATTTTGTTAGGTCTATTGTCTGCTTTGTTAGTTCTATTGTCTGTTGTGTTAGTTCTAATAGACTGTTTTGTTAGGTCTATTGTCTGTTTTGTTAGTTCTATTGTCTGTTTTGATAGTTCTAATTGACTGTTTTGTTAGGTCTATTGTCTGCTTTGTTAGTTCTATTGTCTGTTTTGTTAGTTCTAATAGACTGTTTTGTTTGGGCTATTTCTATTGTCTTTTTTGTTAGTTCTAATAGACTGTTTTGTTAGGTCTATTGTCTGTTTTGTTAGTTCTATTGACTATTTTATTAGTTCTATTGTCTATTGTCTGTTCTGTTAGTTCTAATGCTCAGTGTGTTAGTTGTGTTAGTTATTTTGTTAGTTCTATTAACGCTCTTGTTAGTTGTAATGAGAGTTAGTTCCATTAACGCTCAGTGTGTTAGTTCTATGTGTTTTCGTGTTAGTTCTAATGCTCAGTGTGTTAGTTCTGTACAGTGGCATGCTAGTTCTAATGTGTAGCATGTTAGTTCTATTAGGTACAATGTCTGTTTTGTTAGTTCTATTGTCTGTTTTGTTAGGTCTATTGTCTGTTTTGTTAGTTCTATTGACTATTTTGTTAGTTCTATTAGGTACAATGTCTGTTTTGTTAGTTCTATTGTGTTAGTTCTAATGCTCAGTGTGTTAGTTTTGTTAGTTCTATTGTTAGTTCTATTAACGCTCTTGTTAGTTCTATTGTCTGTTTTGTTAATTCTAATAGGTACCATGTTAGATCTATTTTTAGAAGTGTGCTAGCAAATCGGACAATAGTCAGATCTATTTTCATTACATGTTTTACGATAGTCCGCGATAGTTTTATTTCAAAACACACTTAGTCATCGCTAGTTTCATTTCAATCACACTTAGTCAGCGATGGTTTCATTACAGGTTTTACGATTATGCCCTTCCAGATGACACCGAGAACATTTAACTGGCCGGGTGTAAACAGTTCTGTTGTTGATTCGCCTGGTCTTATTTCTCCCTTTCCTTTTCGTTGTAATTGGAGGTAGGATCTGTATCTCATCCCTTGGCACGCTGCGTTTCTCGTAGTCAGGTATAGGGTAGATGATAGGCTCGTAGCTCCTTTTAAAGGCGTCAACCGTCATAAACCAGTCACAGAATTGGTAGACATCCCTTTTCATAAACATAATGCTTGCGCATGCATGTTTGCAAGGGACACGGGTTACATCCCACCCACGGCACGTGCATGTTTTATTGTCTAGATCCATTTGACAAGATCTATGAGATTGTACTTCAAATAAGCCTGTGTGGGACTGACGAACCTCCAACGGGCGTCCATTGTCCATGTTCTCCTTGAGGGCAATTTCAGCTTTGGGGCAAAGAACTTGATTCCAACTTTCAGCCATGACTCGTCGCTCATTCATGCGCACCATGATCTGTTTACGAATATGCTCTATCAGTTGGAGTATCCGTAGAAGCCTTGCCTCATGAATCCATTTGTTGAATGACTCTGCAACATTTGATGTAACGTGACCATATCTAAACATAGACATTGTTATTTCTATCTACTTCTATTAGTTATATGTAAGGTAATCAAATGAAATATTACTTGCCTAACTCCAGGAAAAAACGCATTGGCCCAGTTTTCTGGAGCATAGTTCATCACAATATTGTATGCACGCTCGTCAATTAGTCTGATGTCGTCCATATAATCATTCCATTCTGCTCTAGTATATTTGTAACATGCAGATTGCAGTAGATTACCCAAGATCTGAGAATCCTTTGACTTGAATCCCAAATCCTTCAACTTTGTTCTGAAGTTCTCGACCAGATGCAGCACACAGCGAGAGTGTATAGAATCGGGAAAAAAAATTCTCTAACTGCTTCTCTGATCCCTTTATCCGCATCTGAAATTATCACTAGCTTATGTGGAGGGTGGTATGGATCTGCCCTTTCATAGAGAATGGACCACAAACCTACAAAGAGTATTGGTTAACAGCCCTTAAAGTTAACTACGAAGGAGATAGAATTATAATAGCGATATTAGAACAAGATTTCTGAAGTGTTAGTTCTGTCAGGTGTCGTGTCAGTTCTAATATTTTGCCCGTTAGTTCTATTGTTCATTGTGTTAGTTATATTATTTCTCTTGTTAGTTCTATTGTCTGTTGTGTTAGTTCTGTTATTGATAGTGTTAGTTCTATTGTCTGTCTTGTTAGTTCTATTGTCTGTTGTGTTTGTTCTATTTTTTTTCTTTTTAGGTTCTATTGTCTGTTGTGTTAGTTCTATTATTTCTCTTGTTAGTTCTATTGTCTGTTGTGTTAGTTCTATTATTTCTCTTGTTAGTTCTATTGTCTGTTGTGTTAGTTCTATTATTTCTCTTGTTAGTTCTATTGTCTGTTGTGTTAGTTCTGTTATTGATAGTGTTAGTTCTATTTTCTGTTGTGTTAGTTCTAATATTGATAGTGTTAGTCCTAGTGTCTGGCGTGGTAGTTCTGTCCACCTCAGTTTTAGAACTAATGTGCAGCGTGATAGTTCTATTTGTTCATTTTTAATAGCTGCATTTGATTGTGGTGTGTTAGTTCTATTTTGTTGGCACCATCATGTATAATGTTGGAACTAACCTTGTAGGAACCACTTCCAGTTAACATTATTTTCTTGATCACAGATACAATAGGCCAATGGAAATATCCCCTGATTGCCATCATATGCTACGGCGCTTAATAGTATACCTTTGAATCGATCTTTCAGAAAGGTTCCATCCAAAAATATAAGTGGTCTGCAACCTTGTAAAAAACCATTTATGCAGGCCGCATAGCAGATGAATATCCTTGTAAACCTACCCTCGTCTTGTTCAACATGAATGTAGCTTCCCGGATTTGTCTTCTTAACCTCGTCTACATACCTAGATAATTGAAGATTAAGCGTTAGTTTCAACATTATAAAGTTATGAGACTTATAGCGTCATATAAATGAAAACAACAGCAACTTGTGTATATATGATCTTCTGATTTACCATCTCAATTGATCGTAGGACTCATAAGCATCACCATATAATCGCTCTTGAGCTCTTTCTTTACCCCACCAAATCTTACTATATTCAACCCTAATCCCATATGAACTTAGAAACTCCTTCTGAACGTCAATAGGTCGTATATCCGGACGTACCTTCAACGTGGGTTGTAATTGGGTAGCAATGAAATGACGAGAGGCTCTAGATTGACCTGCATTATTGGCATGTTGTCCACAGTTGTGAATGTCCACGAACCTTTTTATTTCAAGTCTATTATCATTTTTCGGCGGAGAGGCAAATAACATCCATGGGCAATTTTTGGCTACCTTAAACCGGCAAAAAACTCGAATACGCTTTGGTTCATTCTTCACAAACTCATATTCGAATTTTTTGGCCATGGAGTAGTATAGCAAGGCCAATCTTAACTCCTTCGCACTTTCAAAACGTTGCCCCTCCCCAGTTAACGCAGTGTGCCACCAAGCAGGAATCCTCTCAGATCTGCTAATCATGTCATCAATCATCATAACATTATCTCTTGAAGGAATGTCATTGGGATTCTTATCTGCAACAGTTGTGGACGACAACTCCGGCGGGCCACAGTCTATACTTTTCGAGTTTAGACTTCTGGAAGCGCTACAAATATTAACAACAGGAAAATAGTTAATCATAAACTACACAAATAAAAGTGTTGATAGGTCTAACACGCTTTAGAGTAGCTCTACCCCATATGGAACTGGTGATAGAACTAACATACAATCGTGTAGAAGTAACAAAATAGCTACTAGAACTAACAGAAACCCCTATATGTATTAATAGAACTAACATGCATGCAATCATGTAGAACTAAGATGCATGCAATCGTGTAGAACTAACAAAATAACGATTAGAACTAACAAAATAGCCATTAGAACTAACAAAATAGCGATTAGAACTAACAAAATAGCCATTAGAACTAACAAAAACCCGTTCAGCAACAACACGTTGATTAGAACTAACAGGTCAACGATTACAACTAACATATTGTTGAAATGCATCTGAAATCCAGTTTAACATTCAACATAGACAAAAAGAAGACGATTAGCACTAGCGTTTGTTTACTTTGCAGTTAACCTACATGTCTTGTGGGACTTGCTCTTTGCAAGGTTGGACTCGCTCATTGCAGTGTATATTCTGCAAATCATCAGCTTCTTTAAAAGCTTTCATGTGAACCTCTTTCAGTCCAAGATTGTGGCAATGCTCCACCATAGACATCATGTCCCCCTCGTTCTCAATAGGAAATTTCAAGCTTCCAGCTGTTTCATCTTCGTATGACAGAATTAATGACTCATATGGAATATCTAACCTTTCTGCCACATCAAATTTGAGATCCAGGATGGTGGTTGAGGAGTTAATCTTCAAAAATACTGCTTTGTACCTGAAGAGACAATGCAAATGATGTCATTCTCAGCCATTTTGAAGAGAAGGTAAGATTAATGGCGCGAGTAAAGGAGAGAATTTTGGTCTGAGGAGAAGTAATGGATAACTAAATAGTTATTGCTCATGATGGGAAAAAAGGGGGGAAATTTCCCTCCATTTCTTCCATCTTATCGCATTAAAGAGGAGTGTCTACTGTTAAGGGATGGCGCCTCGTTTGGGGAAGAAGAAGAAGGGCAGTATCGCCTTTTTTGAAAAAATACAATCTGCTTTGGTACAACGCTGACGTGGAGGGGGCTTAAAACATTAGTCTTCACTTTTTGGAGCTAATACACATGGGCCGAAATACGAGGGGGCTTGTCACATGAAGTTCTCACTTTTGGGGCCTGGACATAATTTTCCCTATTTATTTTTGTTTTTAATAATAATAATAATATTTAATTTTTTTTTCAATTACCTCTCTCCATACCCCACGTTTTCCCCCACATCCCCACTTTCCCCTCACTCTCAAGCCCATCACACTCACGTACACCCCACTTCTCTCTCTCATTAAAATAATCCCTCAGCATTCTCTCTCTCCATCACTCACTTCATCTCTCACTGTACCTCTCATCTCTTCCTCTCACGCAACTCATTCTCTCTCTCTCTCTCTCTCTCTCTCTCTCTCTCTCTCATGATGTCACTATGATGATTTGAAATGGGTTCTGAGTGAAAAAATTCTAGTTCCCTCTAAAATTTTTCAACGGCATCAACATCGACGATGGAACTTTCCCAGCGTTCGTTCATGAGGCGAAGAAAAATATTATCTTGAAGACGGTGATGACGAGTTTTGATGGATTCAGCGTCACTGTTCCGAAGAATAAGGAGGCTCCGACGACTCCCAGTGTAATTTTTCCCTTTTTAACTTGTATTTGAACCTGAGAGTTGTATCTTTTTGTTATTTTACATATTGTTATAATTTTTTTTAAAATCGATGACTTAAGATTAAAGCAGAGTCTGTAAATTTATATATCCCCTCGCCCCTCTCCGTCGCTGCAGTCCCTCGACAGTCCTCCCCCGCCGTCGTCTTAGCCAGATTCACCGACGAGCACAACCACGCTGCGCAACCGTGCCGCTGTCCAAGATCCACGCTTTTCGGCTGTCGTCACCGTGTCGACGCCGCTAGCCACACTCGCAGTCGACTCGTCGAAGGCAAGATCTCGCGTTTACCTTGTTTCTTAACTAATGGTTAATATCGTGAATTAATTTGATGATTAGATGTGAATAAATTATTTTATGATTAATATTATGATTAGTATGATTATTATAGGTAGTTGAATTATTTATTGTGGTTAATATGAAATTTTGAATATTTACGTGGAATAGTGATTTCGAGTGCACGATAAAAATTAGATTAACAATGTTGCTAATTGTATTTTAAGAGATTGTGGATATGAAATGACAAGTTATGTATTAAAATTAGAATTTACGAATTTTTAACGAAAATGAATTAATTAAGAAAAATTTATAAAATAGGAAAATATTACTTTTCATGCAGAAAAGAATTAATATAATTATTTTAAATTAGTTATGACGAGAAATAGTTTTAAAGAATAATTTTGGAAAAAGAATATTATTATTTATGATAGTATGACTGAACGTCGTAGTGCACGATATTTCACGTGCAAAACGACATCGGTTTCTAGTTTTCTTTCTACCGTATGATTATTCTAGAAAATACGTAAGTACGGATATTTGCATGAGGAGTTTGGAAATTCCAGTAGTGATGAGGTTTCTTATGTATGTATTCACGCTGTAGTATTTTGTTTATGCCTTCATGTTTATTATAGTTCTCTTTTCTGCTACATGAACCTGCATAATCATGTTGAACATGCTATACTATAATCATGATTTCTTGATGCGTTGAGAATCTTAGTAGTTCATGACTTAGTGGCCTCGTGCGTCATGAACAGACTTAGTGACATGTGTGAGTGTGTTGACTGGTTTAGGCGGTGAACCCGAGTTTCCAATGAGGATTATGGTTAACTTAGAAAAACGAGAAGAGTTGGGATGGGGAAGTTAATGTTCATGTGATCGGATAAGACTGTTGATGTATCTTCCAGGCTCGCTCCCGTGGTTGGTGTCGCCACCGGAGTTGGTTTGTAGGGCTAAAGTAAAGTGTGTACATCACTTTAGTCAGTGAAATCGGTTCGTCACCCGAGTTGTGCTAGAGTTCGAACCAGGCAGAAAACGGTTTACGTGTAGTCCTCTGGCCGCATGTGTAGCGGGATTGGATGCACGTAGGGGATTTGTGAACAACCATTTATCCGATGACAAGAGCGTTGACTCTGTGTGAGATGTGGACCACTGAGTTTTAGGTTGGTTAGTATTCGACTTAGTTACTGTATTCCCATAGCTGTATGTTACCATTAGATTTTCAGTTGCATGTATCATTGTATATCTTGTTAATATTATTATTGTCATAGCATGGGTCGTTAGATCGTTTTATTGGTTCATGTGAGATCTTACCGTGTGCCATACACGCTGACGTACACATGTTTTCTCTGGTGTGCGTCAGACTTAGGAGACGAACAGGTTCAGTTCGATGATGCGGCCGAGCCAGTGTATGCCCAGCCGGAATGTCCTTCCGATGGAGTAGAAGAACAAATTGAAGCCTAGACTTGTTTTTCTTTCTGTAGCAGTTGGTAGAACACTTTACAGTATTTCTCTTTAGTTGGTGACAGATTTGGTTATTTTGTTAGTATTTTCTTTTATTATGGATTATGTATTTCTTATTTTCTAGTTGAACTGTTGTTGTAGTAAGGGTATGTTGAACCCATATTTTATGTCTGGGATGATCTGTTGATGATATATTCATTTCTTATTCTGGGTTGTCTTTATGTTCTTACTATTGTGATCGGGGACCTGTGACTGAGATTTATATATTTGACGCTTAGCGTATTGGATTGAGAAGAAAAGAAAAGAAAAAATGATAGTATATATATTTCTTCTCAATCTAATACGTCGCGGGCTTGTTCACGTTCCGATTCCCCGGTATTTTGGGAAGCGGGGCGTGACAGAGTTTTTTGGTTAGGAGCTAGTCTAGTTGAGTTAGGCTTAACCCTAGAGTTAGAGTGATTGCAAAGTGATTGATTTTGATTTGTTTTAGTTGGGTTTTTCCTCTTTTTCCATTCTCTCTTCATTAAAAAAACTAACTTTTATAAAAAAAAGTATAAAAAGAAATAGTTTTGGTGTATGCAACCGTGGATTAGGGATAACACACATCGATTAATTCACTTTGAACCAATCATAGAAATGGAGTATCCTAATCCACCCGTTCTTCAAGATATGTTCTATCCCATTAGGAATGTAATCCCCTCTTGTATTAGGCTCTCCGAAACAAATGGAATAAATTTTGAGCTTAGACCGCATTACATAAATATGCTTCCCAATTTCCTTGGAAATAAAACAGAAGATGTATATATTTTTATCTTGGAATTTGAGGAAGTGTGTATTATGATTAAAATGAGAGAATTAACAGAAGATGCGATCAAACTCAGATTTATTCCATTTGCTCTCAAAGACAAAGCAAAAAATTATTGTATAGCTTACCCGTAAATTCCATCACTACTTGGGAGGAATTTATCACCATTTTTCTTAAGAAATTTTTTCCTATCCATAAAATGGTGAAGCTAAGAAACAACATCATGAATTTTAAAATTGTCCCGGGAGAACTTTTTTGGAAGTATTTTGACCGATTTAAAGATCTTCTCATCCAATATCCTCATCACGGTTTAGAAAAATGACGATTGTGCCAAATAATTTATGAGAGATTAGATTATTCTGTAAAAACTTTCTTAGAATCAATGGGTCTTTGAGGACTATTTGTAGCCTATCAACCAAAACATATCATATGGGCTACAAATCAGATCAATTCTGCCCAGAAATCTTATCTGAAATCCATTAAAAACCGGATACAGATAAAACTAGCTGTTACCAGAAAATCCGGGATCAGTCGATTGAGCAACTAACCAGTCTACTTACCAGAACGACTGAAAAAATACAGTGCGATTGATTATCACTATCGGTCAACTAGTCGACAATTTTGGTCGACTGATAGTTATGGTCGGTCGACCGCACAGAACCAGTTTGCAGATGCTATCAAATGAAATACAGTCGGTCGACCGATGATTACGCTCGGTTGACTGAAAGACTAAAAAATATGATTTTTTGAAGATTTTGACAAAAATGAATTTTGAAGTGTGTGTGTGTAATCCCCTTATGCTTCAAGAGTTATCAACTTTATTTCTTTCCTACAATATGATCTAGAGAGAAGTAAAAATACAAGTATCGCTTACACATGTATACAATGCTTGAATGTTAATATTTGCTAAGTTTTGTTGTTGATGAAGCTCTTTTTGAATATATACTTGAAAGCTTTTCTTAAGTAGATATTTGCTTGAGTCGATCTTTGGGCATTTAAGGCTTCTTCATCAAGTTGCCTCCACCCCCATGAATATCATCGTTAATATGCAAATCCATCCATCATCCTTTACATGACACTACATATTGCTTGATAAACATATCCTGCGTAAGATCACTTGACAAGCAATTAGTACCAGTAATGAGGTTTGTAAATCATCATCAAAACACGAGACCTAACAAGAGAGAGCTATATTTGGTTGGGTTGAATAAAACTACAAGCTATTTTGGTAAAATATCATGTGGCTAGAGTAAACCTAACTATAGTTTGGTGTGTTATTAACGTAAAAGTTAACAGGGGGACTTACATCAACAACTTAATACAATTTGAGGGGTCAAAATATAAATATTTGAGGGACTAATATCAAAATAGGTCATCTTTAAGGGACTAATTTTGAAAAACCCTAATGGTAAAATGTGAAACGAATCCTTTTTCCTTTTTCTTTGACACTCAAAAATTTTACTTTCACTCATGAAATTACACTTTTACTCATGAATAAGAATAGAACAAAAATTTTACTTTCATTCTAAATAAAGAAATAGTATTTCCGCTATTTCATAGTTTAAAATTTAAAAAGTAATAAGATTGATTTCCTTCTTTTAGCTCTGATAATTCCTATCAGGGGCTGTTTGGTTGGTTTCCTAAACCTAAGAATAGGAAATAGGTACATGGAAATCAATAAAATATTATTTTCATCCATTTTCATCTTTAAAACTCATCCCCAACATCCAATAAAATATTATTTTTATCCTCCAACTCATCTCATCTCATCTCATCTCCCTTCTTACTTTTAAAAATAAACCAAACATAAGAAATGGGTCACATCATCTAACTCATCTCATCTCATCTTTAAAAATCACCCACATCATCCAATAATATGGTGACAACTCATCTCATCTCATTAAAATTTCTTTTCCATCCATTTCTCAAAAAAAAAAAGAAAATTGATTTCCTTAAGTATGAGTCACATCATCCAATAATATAATGACAACTCATCTCATCTCATCTATTTTCTTATTTTTAAGAATGAACCAAACACAATAAAATAACATATTATAAGAAATATGTTTCTTATAATTAATTTCTTTATTTTTTAGCCAATCAAACAACCTCAAAACAAGTTTTCTTAAAAAATCACACACATCATCCAATAATATATGGACAACTCATCTCATCTCATCTCCTATTCTTTGATTTCCTTCTTTTTTTTAGCCAACCAAACAATCTCAAAACAATTTTTCTAGGAAATAGGTTTCCTATTCTTTGATTTCCTTCTTTTGGCTCTGATAATTCCTATCAGCCGAACACGGCATCCCTTAGCCAAAATAAAAAGGATACGTAGGTCGGGTAAGATATAATACACACAAAATCCGACCCGTCATAGCCTAAATCACCAATTACTACTATGCAATAGGCATACGATACGAACTTAAAAAAGAGGAAAGTTTCTTCCTCTCACGATATAACTAGTATTCATCCCGTGCTAAGCACGACATCTTTACAGATTATTTTTGTGCGTAATTTTTCCTCATCTCATTTTTTTGTTTTGTTAGCTGATAACAAAGACTGTATGCTCTCGCTGTAAAAATCAAGGTGGAAGAATTTGGAGATACATAGTCTGGATGCAAGTAGGTGTTCTGCCTTTGAATATGGGCATGTGCATGTGTGCATGCCCAGCAGACTGAGCAATACTGAGCAATAAGAGAATCTGACTACTGGGGGATGCATTATTTCAGCTAAAAGAATAGGGATGTGCATGTCGTGCATGTTGAGGAGTCATACCCTGGAGATGAGCTCTTCTCAGGCTGACAATTCATATATTCAAGTTCAAAAAAGCAAGGCAAAGAGAAATTCAGTAATTAAGTAAAAATCAAGGTGGAAGTTTAGGGGGATGCCCCTAGTGTTAGTCTTTTTGTGTTGTTATCTCTTTTCATGAGTATCTTGATGACAAAACTTACATATATTGTTGAATGAAATAAAGTGCTTCATTGACCAAAAAAGTATCATTAAAATATATAAGCATTCATATTTATGGATAATGTGATTACTCAGTTTCTAAAAGATTTCCTGCAAATACTGAACATGTTACCAAAATAAAGTATTCTTCTTTAGAAATAAAAGAGTAGATGTAATGCAGATAATGACATTCATGTTTGTTAATAAATAAACAAAAAAGAAGCATGAACTATATAAATACGAAAATGTCTGGAAAAGTATGATTCATTGTGAAACCTTCATTACCTTCCACGAAGTTTGGTTCTTGTTTAGCACTTTCTTCATCTTGCCAACTCAATTTGCAACAGTGTCATTTTCTGTGTCGTATTCATGAATATCCAATGCTATTCACAGAACGTAAGGTAAAGATTACCTTGAAAACTTGACTAACATTGGATCTCGTATCTTTACATTCTCATTGCTTGTCACCAAGAGAGTATTTGACTTAACACCATCCAAATTTCTAGTGCTTTCAATCTTCTATCGAAGGAGTTGTCACCCACAATCAAAAATATATATTAATTAGTGACATAATCTTCTTTAACCAAAAACTCAATGAATCATGGTTAAATGAGTGTACACAGTGTGATTTTGCCTTGTATATGTACGATTTAAGAGCAGGTTAACAATAAAACTCAAATTAAATGATGCAGTGTGATTTTGCCTTGTATATGTACGATTTAAGAGCAGGTTAACAATAAAACTCAAATTAAATGATGGAAAATAGATGGAATACATACTAAAAGATTCTAATATTAATAATATATAATACATATAATATTCTTTAAAAGTAGAAATTCTCAAAAATTGTTAATCTCTCTTATAACATACACAATGAAATTTTAATCCCAAGAGTTCGGAATAATTTGATAGATCAAATAGATGATGAAAACTTAATAACCTAAATTGATATGAAAAATACCAAAAATGCCTAAATATTAGGAAGGAAAATTGATAAATAACATGATAGATTTGCATTAATAATAGAAGTATCCCTCAACCTCTCGTCTATAACTCAAAAATTAAGCATTATAAATCAACTTTATCAATGTGAACATCTTCATAAACTGAACAGTTTGACTCAAATTAAGCTTTTGTAATGATAGGGTTGAGATCAGTGAGAACCTGTACAACCTCTAAAAGAATATTATCATCCATGAACCATCCTCCATCAGAGATTATATAAGCTTTTGTAATGATAAGGTTGAGATCAGTGAGAACCTGTAAAACCTCAAAGAATTCCATATTTATTTGCACTATCAACCTATGTAAAAAAAACTTACTCTAACAACTGTTGCATTAGCACATGATTCATTATCAATTACAACCCTAACATGGAACAAATACAATAAATTAGAAGATTGAAAGTAAATGAATAAAAGAATATACCAAAAAAACCAAAAGATGCAAATCTTGGTGGGTTCATTCTCTGAAAGAATATTTCATACTCATCGTCACTGTCCCAATGAGAACTCATCAAATCCGTCTCTGTAAAATTAAGGCTTTTTTGACCATATGTAGCCACTAAGAACTTGAAGTTTACTGAAACTGAAGCCATATGAAGCCATTAAGGCTTTATTGACCATGATGATTCCAACAGACGTCACTACATTGAACAACCTTGCAGCTGTATCCGCCGTTGCCTTCTTGACTGCCTTGCTTGTAGGTGCCATTTCTTTTACTACAGTTTCCGAGTTATCTTACAGATCTCCAGGATTTAACTCCATATGCAACGAAACTGCTAAAAAGATGACAAAAGGGTCAGACATGGTAATCATCTATGAAATAGTTTCCAATAGTGATTAGAAGTATTATTGTCCAAATTGGAAAGAATATTAGAAGTTAAGGAGAAGGGTTTTTCAAGGATTGGGGTTAGATGGTGTCATGTGGAGTCACGACCTTTGTTATCTTTTTATTTTTATTTAGCTCCATAGATTGGGGTTAGATGGTGTCATGTGGAGTCACGACCTTTGTTATCTTTTTATTTTTATTTAGCTCCATATTGCTCTACTCTTGTAATTTAGATGATGAACAATTTTCAAAGAGAGCTAGTCTGCATATGTTTTTTTGTCCGCATATAAGATTACATAGCTATAGGAGTATCTTTTACTTTAAGATTAGTATCAACAACTTGATTCAATTCTAAATAACATATAGCACTTAGAAATATAATCCTTGTCTTTAACACCGATTTATCTATCACCCGAGTCTTCAAAATTTTTTAGTCATTACATCTTAGTATTTGATACACGTGGTTGGTACAACATAAAAATTATAAATTTCAAAGCTTTCTCCTTCACCCTTCTTTATATTTGAGATATATTTGGTTTCCAATTTCGATTTTGTACGCGATCAGCAAACCAAGTCAGGATCTCTAATTCATAATTGCAGAACAAATACATTCAAATAAAAAGGGAAAAGACTATAGAACAGTTAATCAGCTAATGCAACAATAAAAAAACCTAGCTAATTCTGCAGATCCAAAATCATTACAGGGAATTCATGAAATCAAGCAGCAAAACACTTACCAGAGACTTTAAATCAGCGCTGATTCCAGAGTCGCGACGGTCGGAGACGGAGGCGGCGACGATCGGAGATGGGAGAAAAAGGTGGGATCTTTACAGAGAGAGAGGGCAGAGATCTGGATATTTTCACCTTCGTTTTCCTCCTTTTTCTTTTTGCGGTTCGAAAGAAGAAGAGAAGGCTATGATTTGCAGTCTCCTTCCAGTCGACGTGGGCCCTAGCGAACGCCGAGACCTCGTTGGTGGAAGGAATGAAGGCGGTGCTGATGCCGCTGCCGTTGCCGTTGAGTGAAGGGGGGAAGACTGGGAAGTCGAGGAAGGGATCGAAGATGGAGCCCTTACTACTTCAGTTTGTGAGGATCAAAGGGATCGTCCTTTCGAGCGAGAATGTCGAGGATTTTAAGAACTCGATCGAGGAGAACTCGACTGAGGAGTGAGATGACAACGGAGGTTTGGTAGGAAGTTATTTAGGGGGAATTGGGAAAGGAGATGGAGAAAAATAGAAGGAGATGGAGAGAGTTGGGCAGAGAGAAGATACTAATTAGTTTTGGGCAGTTCTTCTCCGGTTTAAGGGGAACGATAACTGCTATGAGAGTGAGGGTTAGATGGTGGTTATTAAAACTATTTTTAAATTATTTTTGAAAGTTATTGTTCATTAGATGTTTTTTTGTTCTTCTCTTTTTAGTAACTAGTTTGCATTTTTTTTACTATAGTAATCTCGCTTTTTTTAATATAAGATGATTTGAATTTTTAGAAGTGCTACAGTATCCCGTTCTACTACAGTACCTTTTAAATGTTACAGTATACCCGTGTGCTACAGTAATATTTTAAATTAATTATTGCCTACAGTAATAATGCTATAGTAAATGTTACTGTAGTATTTACTGTAGCATGAATAGTAAATCTCTGATCCTCCTATTTGTATAAAGGAATAGATAAGGAAGTAGATAGTCTATCTTGCGCCAGAACGGTAGCCCCTAACCCTAGTCCAAAATTTCGTCTTTGACGGCATGGCAGCCCCGCAAGACGATGTATGCATCTCCCTTTCTCTCTCTCATTTTTTTTTTTAAAATTCCCCCACGTCTCTTAAACCCCCTATTTCCCCTTCTATTGTGGTCGAAGAACATTCATATTTACTAATTTTTTTTTGTATTAATGATGGTTAAGCAGATTCAGCAACAATTTCTTGAAGGATTCAAACAGAAGTGTGCAAAAGGGATATATCTAACCCGGAAGTTCCAATCCCTCTGCAATCTAAACGAGTGGGTCGACACGGAATATTCCGATCGCAATACAGAATTTTCAGATCTCAAGATATCGACTACCTTGTGCTGCTCCAATCGCGAAATTGACAAGGAGGTATATACTTTATATAAAATGTGATCCCTGAAGAACAGGGATAGTGTTAATTAATGGAAGATCCCCCTCTTTTTTTTGAAATTTGTGTACAGGTTTATAGATCAATTGGGAGAAATGTAGTGGTTCTCTTTAAGGATCGACTCAAGATTCTTGCAGAAATTAATAAGAAATTTCAACCTGTGTTGGAAGGCACTCCTCCGGTAGTACTAAATACTAACATCCATCATAAAAGCTCACATCATTTTTTTTCCTTCAATTATACTCACGGCGATCTGTTACTTAAATTGAATATTGCTGTAGGAAGTAATAGATGCTCAACTTCGAAAGTTTGAACATGATGCGTTGGAGATTGTTAATCAGGCACGGGACAAGGTTTGCATCTTCTTCTGAAAGGCTACATCTAATTTTAATTGATCCCCAGTTTTGTTTATATCAATTATCCAACCTTTTTAGGCTGATAAAATCATAGGAGGACTTCGAAAAGAGGCTGAACAAATCCTACAACGCGAAAAGGCCCTTTTGCTTTTGTTGCTCCATCGGGAGGACTATTATGAAACGGTATGTGCTGCACATGCTATCTTGATTTAGTATACGGTGGGTCTTGTTTTTCGTCTAGTGATTTGCTGGAGTAATTACCCTCTACCTGCAATAATTTGTTATTGAGTCTTCACACCAACATAGAATCAGTTACTTCTATTTATATTGCTTTTGGTATATTTTGAAATCTACTGTACCGTTATTTAGCCTTAGCGTAACTCTGGAGCGCGTCTTTGTTGCCATGGCAAATCATCTCTTCCTCTTGATAATCTTCTTTTTGTTTTGATATTGTCACGGCTTACTTCCCAAGATATAACAGTGGCAAGACCTGACTATTTCGTCAGCGTATCTATCAGGAAAGAATGCCCAAGCGTCACTAAAGTTACAAAAATATATAATCCATTATTAGATTTGTGGAAACTATATAATATCTGCAAGAATTAATCTAAATAATACTTACCGCTATCCAATGTTTTAAATATAGGTCGATTTATCAATTTATCATTGATATATAGGGTTTGGGCCGTGGCCGATACGATTTTTGTAAAAATTTATCGCATTGTCGTTTTTAGCCGATTTGCCTTGATATATCGGTGTAAATTTCTCCCTCCAAGACCTCTTTCGACCACCTCTCTTGAAGACTCTCGATATTTGGTTAAATGTGCTTAGATTTTATTTTAGGATATTATATTTTATATGCTCACCGATATAACACTGATTTTTACTCTTTATCCCCAATATATCCTCAATAACTGGGATCCGATATGAATTCTAGTTGTCCAATATATTTTCGATAACCGCTGTGTAAAACCTTGCCACTATCTCATCATTCAACACTTAGTGCGCAATTTATATCAACTAATCTACTTAACTGCTATCCCTCCTAATGTTAGCCCTTTTCAACCTAAACCTACAACTGATACGAGTCACCGCTTTCTTTTCCTCGGTAGTTCCTTAAACTTGTTCCACGACACCGCTTTCTTTTCCTGCTTACAGTAGGACTTCCACCACGTGCCCGGAAAGCTTCAAAGTCACAAAAATAATCTTCTCTCTAGACGAATAGCCATAAATAGTAAAATACGTTTCCATACGCTCGATCCAATCATCAAGCCTCTCGACGTCTACACTCCCATCATAAATAGGAATCTCTACTCTGAAATCGATCTTCAGATTTTGGTAAGAACCCTTACCCCATTGATGTGGAACAGTCTTGACGGTCTCGACCTCCTCGTCTGAATTTGAATTCTCACTGTCTCCACCGGATTCAATAGGTTTCTTCTTGGACTTCGAAGAAGATTCACCCTTTTTGTCTCCTCCATGGATGAGATCGATGAGTTACGTGAGAGTCGACCTGATTGTTTCGATCTGCTTCTCCAATGCATCAAGCCTCGCTTGATTGACACTTTCTGTCATCTTCTTCTTCCTTGATTTCTGGACTTCTCCCAAAGATACAAGGATCTTGTCTAACTTCTTGTATTACGATCGAGTAATGACCATGCACAGGATGCCCCCTTCACCGGATCTGATTGCTCTGATACCAACTTGATATGAGTCGTCGCGCGAGCACCTTTGATCGCAGAATTATCAAATGTGGTTTGAGAAGAAAACAATAAAGCACACAAGATGAATCAATTGGTGTAGGACAATACCTTCTCTAGATTATGAGAATCAAAGATTACAAAATCTCACCCTCACAATCCAATTTCACTAGAATAAAGAATAATATCTATATTCTCTTTAGAATCCAATCTGATGTTTAGAAACCCTAAACAATTATATGTCTAACAATGTGAATGACAAAATCATAAATAATCAAGCCCAAAGCCACTTAGAAAACACGTCTCAGGAGTCCAGTTTGGCCCAGGAAACCGATCCGGTCGACCGACATGCTTGCGTCGGTCGACCGGCCAGAGGCATGCTTTTTAACCCTGTAAGCGTATCTGATATCGGTCGATTGATGCTGAACCTTCTGTCAAACGGTCTGGTCTTCGCGGTCGACCGATGCTGGAACCCCTGTCGATCGGCCAGAGTGCTTGCATGCTTCCTGTTTTTCTTGTCGTTTTCCTGCTTTTGACTTCTTTGCCGCCACCTATAGCTCCACCCACACCTCTATTCTCAAGCTACCATGAGAATAGTCTATCCTTAAGCTCCCATGAGGATTGCTAAGCTCCCGAAGCAGAGAGAAGATACACCTGTATCAACAACGTTCTGTTTGCTTGCAACCCCTTTCCTTGCCCAGTGGCCACATTCCCTTCCCCCACAAGATGAGGAAAGTTTCAAAGATGAAGTTTGGTCATTATTGGTTAAAGGTGAGAGTTTTGATTGAAGGCAAAGAAAACCATCACATTCCCTCTCTTTGACTTCGATGAAATTTTCTCCAGCTTCAAGGCGTAGTCATTTGCTATTTATACGGGCTTGTGACTTGTGAAGGATTGCAAATGGTTTTGTTTATGGGGCTGGTTTCGATCATAAATGTTGCAACTTGTAAGTGAGTTTAGTTATGAGTTGATTTTTTTAGAATTCGGAGTGGAATTTGGGCTGTCGGTAAATTGAGTTTTAAGAATACTTTTGTTTAGAAGAATATTTGTTCTGAGTTTGATTAGCAGTGATCGAGTTCAATTGCATGTTACCCTTGCAATTAAACACTACATATTTGCGAGAGAGATTTTGTTTGGTGGTCTATATATGAAAACAACCCCAAAGAAAATATAGTCATAATAGAGTTAAGAAAAGAAAGAAGCATTCAGAGGGACATGTAGTCTATCCTTGTTATGGTGCCCTCCCTATTTGTTGAGTACAGACATAGAAAAGTTTTGTTGGGATTAGTTGGAAAGGTTGGACCTTCTCTTTCATCAGTGACTTTTCCGTTGTACACTCACTGATGAAGACGAGGATGTCATGGATGATCCCCTGTCCATCTCTCGCTAAAATTGATTTAATTAAAAATAGATAGTTATAGAGAAATAAATTTATAATAGGAACCACTAGAATAGTTGGTATATTTCATCAAAAGCTAGTTTTATCCAATGTGTGTTAACTAACTAACATATATCCAGATTTGGTGGGTAAATTTGGAAATAAGATGATTTGAGGGGTATGTATGTATAAACCACTGAAAGTTAATCTCCAGTGCAGTAGTCTTTCTCTACCACATCCATCATTAAATAATATGAACAATCTGTGTCTCCCCATCCTGATTTGATTGCTGAGCAAAGTACCACTACTCAGAATATTTAAGTAACCAAATTTGGATAGTCAGGATGCAATCTAGAAGTGTTGCGAAAGGAAGAGGGTATAAAAATAAGAGCAGCTACTAAAAAGAAAGAAACATTTAGCAAGTTTTTCTTACAAAGAACATCATTTTGCATCGTATACATTTACTTTTCTTACTCACAAAATGATATACATTTACTGCAACCTTCCTTATCCTTTCAGTTGCAGAAAAATGTTGATCTTGAGAGTCTCGAGTTTCTTCTTTGACACACACCCTCATAAAAGGCAAATATTATATTTGTTAAGGGAGGGGATATTGATGTTTAAGAAAAATGTACCTCACATGGAACTAGATTAGTTCTCAACACTTTTACGGTACCATAAATTTACCATTACGACATGCTTTTGACACCTTATGGTTCTGATTCTTTTCAATCTTACTGAGGAACTGCTTTAGTTAGGACAAAACTTCAAAACAGCCCTATTTGCAAATTTAATCCAAAAAACCGACCTGTTTCACCTTTATTTGCAAAAAACGACCTTGTTTCAGCCCTGAGGCTAAAACCAGGTTGGTTTTTGCAAAATAAAGTTCACAAACTTCACGGGAGTTGAAGTCCCGTGAAGTTTTTTATATAACAAACTTCACGGGACTTTAACTCCCGTGAAGTTTTGTTATGAAAAAAACTTCACGGGACTTCAACTCCTGTGAAGTTTGGGAACTTTTTTTGAAACTAGGTCGGTTTTTGCAAATAAAGGAGAAACATGCCGGTTTTTGGGATTAAGTTTGCAAATAGGGCGGTTTTGAAGTTTTGTCCGCTTTAGTTATATTGATATTTGATACGATCATGGCAATGCTTTGGAAACCTTTATAAATGGTGTTGCGTGATCTCTACATTACAATTACAACAGTTACATAAATTATCTAACCACCTTTGGTCCTATTACTTATACTTTGAATTTATTTTGGTTTTAACGAGAAAGATTGAATTTTTTTTACTTTTAATCCATCAGAAGAATTCTGATGCACTCAAGAAAGTATGTGTTTTGAAAGGCTGTATAGACTTTCTTCTGCATTGCTATATTTTGTGTAAGTTTCACTGAAATTTTATACCATTTTTAGAGTGTGCTATTTATAAATTTGGTGATGTTGATAAAATCGTTGTTTAGACTTCTCAACTCTTAGAGAATAACCCCCTCTTGTTTTTTTTCCAGATTGATTGTTTTTTGCATGATGTAAGAGCCTATCGTGCAAGAGAAATGAAAAAAATACGCAAAAACCAAAATCTTCAACGTTCATTGGTAAGTCTTCATTAATACAAGGTGGAAGACCATAATTTGTTGCAAAATGAAAAATTACGGGTGAAAGTCAGGAAGGAGTGCTTTTAACCCTAAAAAAGTTAGTTGGTGTTAAGAATATTCTCTATGTTCTATCTCTTTTGAGTTGAAATGAATAAGATAGAGAATGAGAATCTTCATGGTTCATGGTCATATTCTGTGCAGCTCAATTTTTAGGTGTTTGTCTTGCATTACCCTCCTTCAGAACGTGATCCAGTCTGCTTGCCCAAATATGAATTCTTTTCAATCATGCATCTTGTACTATCTAATATTTTTCAGGTGTCTGTTTTGCATTGTTTTGCAGTTTTAGAGAACTCAAGACTCAATAGTTTACTTCATCCATGGTATTGCAGGCTTTAAAGTTGCAATATATTGCACAAGGGTTGTCCCGCGAAATGGTAAATACGTATTTCGGTGTATGGAGTCGATTATCTAGCTTGGAGGATGCATTTGATTCGTTATTCGCTGCAACATCAAGAAATATTCGAACGCTACAAGATACTACTCGAAAACTTTTGCTAGTTCAATTGGCAGAAAACGATTATGAGGTTATATATGAGTACATTAATTTCTCATGAAGTAGGCTTTCAGCTTAAGTTGCTAACACTTTTATCTTTTTGCAGCTTCTTACCTTAATCGTTGAAGCCGAACTTGATCTCCGTGGCAATGCAGAGAATTTCCGTGAAGATCGTGAAAACGAAGTGTATAGTTTAGCAAATTTTCTCAAAAATCATCCCGAAAGTGACAAGGTACTTGTGTGCATATATATTTACAACATCATATATTTGCTTTATCTTCAATTGTAATATTTTTGAGAACTATTTCAGGCTATCAATACTTTGAGTAGCTATTTTCTGAAAAAGATGGTGTCTGCTGAGAGAACTATTTCAGGCTATCAATACTTTGAGTAGCTATTTTCTGAAAAAGATGGTGTCTGCTGATAAAGAAAAAAGAAAGGTATGCATTCAATACTTTGAGTAGCTATTTTCTGAAAAAGATGGTGTCTGCTGATAAAGAAAAAAGAAAGGTATGCATTTTCTCCAGTATGCTCATCAATTGGTTTTTTATCAACCCTAACTTTACTTCCAACTGTCGAACTTCTTAGGTCAATACATTTCAACAAATTGTAAGAGAACAAAATAATAATTGTCCAGGAATGGACAAAGCTGAAAAATATGTTCTTCTTTTAACAAAGGAGCATTGTGCGAAGGTATGTACTATCAGATAAATATTGTATCTATTAACTTTCTGTTATCCAGCAGCTGTCACCAAGAAGGTATGTACTATCAGATAAATATTGTATCTATTAACTTTCTGTTATCCAGCAGCTGTCACCAACACGTATAGAATAGAAAATTATTTCATTTTTCCTTATCAGATAGTCTTCTCTTCTGTATTCTAGACTTCTTTTTATGTCCATCTTGTGTGCATATTTATCTCCTATTAAATGTTTGAGGTAACTGCACTTTTGAACTTAAACTGTCAACCTGTAGGAGTTCGTATTCAGCAATCTTCTCGAGTACAAACCTTTCGTCCTTTTACCTTGATAATACCCCTTATATCTGTCTGCAAACATTTGGTACGCATCATGTTTCGGACATGGAGACTAGTGCTAAATGGGTGAGAAATTGTTGCCTAGACTTAGTTTCCATGGCATCAGAGTCGGACATGGAGACTAGTGCTAAATGGGTGAGAAATTGTTGCCTAGACTTAGTTTCCATGGCATCAGAGAAAACAAAGGGAAAGGATTTTTGGGTTTACTCCTAACCTACAACTCCATCTAAAACGTGATTTGGATATTTTCTCCTGACGAGCTCTAAAAGTCTGACTCGACCCTTGATCTCGGCAGCAACCTACAATCTAGTTACAAATTCCGCATCATTCCTAGCTCTGCAGCAATCATGAGCGCAATGATGATTGGGTAACAGGAGCAAGCTCGCAATGTCGGAGGCAATTGGGTTCTGATTGGCCAAGGGTCCGGATCTGATCACTTTAGGATTATGGATCTTATTGCAGAAGAGTCTGAACTAGGGTGGATCTTATTGCAGAAGATTCTAAAGGTTGAAGATTGTAATAAGTGGAGGAGTTGCTGAAAGAGTCTTGGAACAAAGGGTGAGTCTATACATGTACCTATTGATGAAGATGATGATCAAGCTATGTGCAGAAAGCATGACATTTAAGGCTTAACTTCAAATTAGGATAGTTTTAGTTTTCTTTCCAACTGAGTTTATTATTATATAACTATATATTGAGGATATGTATAATATTTTGGGTTAGATTTTATTTATCTCATGTCTTCTTGAGACATCTGCTTTGCTTGTTCTCCACAGAAGCATGGAGATGAAAAAGGGGTAATTTCTTGTTGCCAATGACTATAATCAGTAATTTGATTTGATTGGATATTAACATCATTCTTTATCCATGTGCCCATGAATCTCCTTTAGCTCCATTGCAAATGGACTTTAATTTGGACTGGCTAAAGTTGTCTACGAACTAGAAGAAAGGTTCATAGATGAACTTTAAAATGACTAAGAGAAAGATGTAAAGGTGAACATGTGTTACTTTTTTTTGTAAAGGGGGGGGGGGGGGTGCAGGGGGGGTAGTTGCTCTCGTGGTCCTTATGAAAATTGTGGACCAGTAGACATTTTATCCACCTCGCTAACATGGTTCCTGCTATAATTAGTTTATCGTTAATTGCGCTAATTTCCTCATTTATGGCATTGATTGTTATAAAATCTTAGAAAAAATAAATGCATTTTGAAACTTAGCTGGTGAAATTTTCTTAATCGGTAATCCCGAAATAAAATCCTTCAATTGTTCATTGTTAAATTTGTCTCATTTTTAATTAGCTTTTCATTGTAGTTGTTAGATCTGCTTGATATTAGGTTGTTTGATTCTTTAGACGTAGACACATGCTTGGAATGCAAATATCAGTCCTGTTATTGATTTTTGCAGGTGGATGCAGTTCTACGTCAAATAGCGTTGTTCGAATATGTCCTTCTAGGAGACTATCTTGTGTGGAAGAAGTGGAAGGACACAAAGTCAAGTTTAAAATTGCCGGTAACTAACTTTCCTTGATTTTATTTTAGAGCCTTCAATATTGATGCAACAATTTAGGGAATCCGTGCAGATTGAATCACATGTAGAGTTGGAGCTAGAAGGGGAACTAGATCTCCATTGATCAAAGGTATTTTTATTTTATTTTATTACGTCTATGTGCATGCCTTCTTCTATTTAGAACATCCATTATTTGCACCTAAAGGGAGAAAGGAAATAGTACTATTACCAACACAGTGAAAACAGTGATGTGGTGAAGACTGTTCAAGAAGTATGCGTTTAAGAGGTTTTGACATCAATCTTTCTGGATCTGCTTGGACCAGGAAGTAATATTTATTCTTATTGTTATTGCTTCTGGTTATGGGCTTAGCTTAGAATACGAGTGTCTTGAGTGAGGGATTTATGGAGTTGGACACTGGATTCTGCATATATCTTTCAATGAAACGCCCTATACCTCCTGAGTGAGGGATTTATGGAGTTGGACACTGGATTCTGCATATATCTTTCAATGAAACGCCCTATACCTCACCTGATAAGTGCAAAGACAATTTGTCTGCATATATCTTTCAATGAAACGCCCTATACCTCACCTGATAAGTGCAAAGACAATTTGCAAATCTATATATGGAAAGCTTAAAATTAGAATAATGATAATTACACTACTCCTTCCAACACTACTTCCACACCGTAAGCGAGAAGTGTGGGCTCCCTTGATAAATCACCTATTTTCAAAATAGTTAAAAGAGAATTGGTCCCCACAATTTTCTCTCGTATATTGTAGTAGTGTAGCAGTAGTAGTGTAAATGTCACTATTCTAAAGGGTGTTTGGTTCACCAAATTTATAGAAAATTTTATCGAAACCGTCTTACACTAACATTTTTGTAATTAAATGGTGTCTATAGGTTTCCTAAAGCTCATTTGGTTTAAAGAGAGAGATTTCTATAAAGTAAAGAAAAGGGGTATATTTAAACCCACTTCCTCGGGAAAAGGAGTGGCAATCTGACAAAACCCACTTTATCCCATTAAAATGTTACCCTTTTCTCTACTTGGTGGACACCTTTTCCTATTTTCTTCTTTCTCAAGTGAAACAAACAAAAAAAAGGGGAGAAACCTTTTCTTATTTTTGGGCTTCCTTATTTTGTGCTTTTGAACCAAACTAGGAAAGGTACTCAAGATAGAAACCCCCAATTTCTGACACAACCGAAATAAATTTCATAAAAATTTGTAGAAACACTTGGAAACTATTTTTTGTCCACTTCTCCTGTTCCTTTTTTTTAATGATATTCGAACCATACATGCCCCAAAACTAAGAGAAATAGGATGGCATGGCTAGGCTTTAATGGTGTAAACTACCAGTAACTTTTTATAACTGGAAGAAAACATGGGAAAACAGGAATATTTTTAAAAAAAATTGTAAACAAGTTTACTCTTAATAGGCGATGTTTTTCTTGACAATTACTATAGTCTATTTATTTACGTGCAACAATAACAGCCATACTGAAGCATCTACTGTTAGGAATCTTGACCCCAAGATTAGTTTATTTTGATGATAACAAATATTATATATTATGTGTATTATGTGCTAACATTTGTTTTGCAGTATCAGAGCTATATCAATAATTATATTCAAAGAGATACTCAAGACATAGATGAGTTCAAGGCAAAATGAAGCAAAGAAGAAGATATACTTTATTGTCAAAATATAATTTTACATTTTCTTTGCTTAGAAATTTGTACAAGCCTTGATCACTCACACACATGCACACACATAGTGTTAGAACACACTAACACATGCTTAGTATGTTGGTTAACAATAGAAATCACATATGCTAGCCATTAGAGTTTATAGATATTGAGTGAGTCTTAAAACATTTTATTTATACCCCTTATCAATTAGAATCTGGAAAAACTTAAAAGATCAAAGTTGTAGGCCTCTTCAAGAGCTTTCCAACAAATCTTAAATCACATCCTTCCGATATCGGATGAGAAAGTTACAGTCAAAATACTAAAAAGAAAATTTCAGAATCTGAGTTTACAATGTAGTCGACTACTATGCCTTGTAGTCGACTACTAAGCAATTTTCTGACTTCACAGAGTCTGTTTAGACTCAGTGTAGTCGACTACTATAACTTGTAGTCGACTACAGATGCGGTTTTTTCATATTTCAGGTTTTGTATAAGTGACTGTTTATAGCTGTTTTGTGTACGTTTTTAGGGGTTGAAAACTTGTCTTTTCAAGGGCTATAAATGAGTTATAAGTTCAGAAATTTGCACAACTAATTCATACACATAAGATCAAACATTTGTGCATATTCACTCTCTAGTTTTCCAGATTTTCATGCTAAGTGTTTTGAAAAAGAGAGTTTCTGATATTGCCTTGGTTTTAATTATTCTTAGAGATTGTATAGGCAATATTCAGAGAGTTAAAAGAATCCTAAGCCACTACTGCACTTCACTACACATTCAAGGCTTATAGGATCAATTGTGTTCTTGCTTCAAAAAGGATTTCTCTCAGGTTTGAGAGGGTTGATCTCTTGGTTTAGAGATTAGGTGGCAATTGGCATGGTCTTGTCAATTGGTGTTACAATTTGCATGGTCTTGCAAATTGGTTAGGTTTGCTTTTGATTTTGTAAGGTTTTAAAATCATAGTGGAAACTCTCAAGCGGGATTTGCTTAAGGACTGGATGTACACTGGGAGGGTGGAACCAGTATACATGCTTGTCTTTGTGATGTTTATTTTCTGAGATTGCCATTCTTTCTTTGCAATTTATAATCTATTTTGCAAACTCACCCTCTAGTGTTGAAGTGTAAAGCTTCCGCAGATTTTTATAAGAGCGCACTCTATTCTTAAGGGTCACGATCCTATACTTGGTATACATAAGCAAAATTAGGACCCTACATCTACAAGCTTATATTTATGTATATGTTAGATATCTCACCATTATAATTTATAAGGCCCTAGGAGATAATTTTAATGATCAAAGATAACAAAGAACATTTTAAGATTCAATACTCTGTCCTTCCGCTTGATTTGCAATTTCTACAAGAACCGAAGAAAGAGAAGCTTAAAGTATGATTGTGAAGGAGCATATTAGAGGGTTTCGAGCTAGTTTTAAATTTAGTTTGATACAAGTTTTGTAGAGTTTTTTTGAGGTCGTCATTGTTTGGCTCAGGTCACCTGCTCAACCAGTCATTGTTCTTTCCTTGTGCACTACCAGGACAAGGGGAAGCTAGCCACTGTTCTTCTTCTTGTTTCGTTCACAAAGGGTGAAGGGATCGCACAAAGCGATGGACGGGAAAAGCTCACAAAAGGGGGAGAGGATCGCACAAAGCAGAGGAGCACAAAGCTCGGGTTCTCTTTTTTTTCACCCGTCTTACTTCTCTCTGTCATTTTATCAAGGGGGCAGCCGACAAGAGAGATAGGCTAGGGTATGACGGAAAGGTGGGAGCAGACCTACATGGATGGGAGATGTGAAAGAACAAAGGTGTGGGGCACTGGCTTTTTAGCAAATGGGCCAGCAAAGGGTGTTGGGCCAATAAAATAGCGACAATCTCCACCTTTGGCCTAAGGTAGTGCACTGAGAAAAAACACGGAACTGCAGAACTCATCATCGCCAAACCATTACCTGTATGATCACAAAGAAGATACAAGCAATGGAAGAGAATACACAAAGTAAACTCAGATCACAATGATCAAAGTAAGATCACCAAGCATACCAAGTCCCTAGAGGACCGAACTCTACCAAACGGTCATCGAGTTCAAAGGGAAAAATCACAAAGCTACTAAACCACAAAGCAAGTCAATAGGCCACAAAGGCAACACACAGAGCAAAAGAAAATTACCCAATGTCAAAAATTAAGATTCTTTGACACAAGATAAATTTTTCAGCATGCAAACACTTAGTATCCATGACAGCCGGATTAAATTCTGAGGGAATTTTCTCCAACTTGTCAATACATTTTTCAACTATATCCCGAATGTAATAAAATCTAACATCAATATGTTTAGTTCTATCATGAAATACAGGATTTTTGCAAAGTTGAATAGCAAATTGACTATCAGAAATACAACCATATTTTTATCAAGAAAACCAATTTCAGATATAAGGTCCCTAAGCCAAATAGCTTCTTTAAAAGCTTCAGTGGCAGCAACATACTCAGATTCAGTAGTAGATAAAGCAACAATGGGTTGTAGTTGGGATTTCCAACTTATGCAAGAGCCACACAAAGTAAACACATAGGAAGTGGTAGATTTTCTATTATCCCTATCATTTGCATAATTGGAATCTACATAGCCAACTAGTTTAACACCTTCAGAACACTTAGAGAAGGTTAATCCTATATCCACAGAGGATTTTAAATATCTTAAAAGCTTTAACACCTTCAGAACACTTAGAGAAGGTTAATCCTATATCCACAGAGGATTTTAAATATCTTAAAAGCCATTCCAAGGCGTTCCAATGAGGCATACCAGGATTTGACATATATCTACTCAAGCAACTAACCGCATATGCAATGTCAGACCTAGTACTAACCATGAGATGCATGACCGATCCTATAGCATTCGAATATGACACCTGCTTCATATCATTTATTTCAGTTTCTGTCTTGGGGGACTAATCCTTACTTAACACAAAATGAGAAGTAAAAGGCATATTCACAGATTTGGCATCAGACATAGCGAATTTACTCAATTTTTTTTAATATATGAACTTTGGTTTAAAACTAGAGTAGATTTGTTTTTGTCCCTAATAATATTCATGCCTAGAATTCTTTTTGCATTGCCTAAGTCTTTCATGTCAAAATTTTCACAAAGACATTTTTGAACATGCTCAATAGACTTCAAACAAGGACTAACAATCAATATGTCATCCACATAAATTAAAAGAAATACAGGCACAGAGTCTATATTCTTATAATACAGGCAATGACCAGCAGAACTTTTTTTAAACTTTAAAGATTGCATGCATTTATCAAATCTAATATTCCATTGTCTAGGTGATTGTTTTAAACCATACAAAACTTTTTTTAACAAACACACATGATCAGGCAATTTAGAGTCCACAAAGCCCTTAGGTTGGTGCATATAAATATTTTTATCAAGATCACCATGCAAGAAAGCAGTAGTTACATCCATTTGTTTGGTGCATATAAATATTTTTATCAAGATCACCATGCAAGAAAGCAGTAGTTACATCCATTTGTTTTAATTCTCAATTAAAATGAGCAACTAAAGCAAAAGCAGTAGTTACATCCATTTGTTTTAATTCTCAATTAAAATGAGCAACTAAAGCAAGCATAATTCTAACTGTAGTGAATTTGATAATAGGAGCAAAAATTTTAGCATAATCAATTCCCTCATTTTGAGTAAATCCCTTAGCTACTAACCTAGCCTTAAACCTAACATTTTCAGATTCTTGTTTCACCTTAAACAACCACTTACAGTCCACTACAGAACAACTAGGAGGTTTAGGATCAAGTTTCCATGTTTGGTTAATTCTTAGGGATTCCATCTCACTCTTCATAACACTAATCCATTCTTCAGAATATTTTGACCTTAATGGTTCTCTATAAGTCTTAGGTTCATTGCACTCAAGGGATTCAAACACATTAAAGGTAAATTCAGACATATTACAATCAGTCAAATTGTAATCTCTATACCTTTCAGGTTTCCTAATGATTCTTTTATTTCTATCCCTAGTGAGTTGATAATCATTCAAATCATGCATGATAATCACTCAAGGGATTCAAACACATTAAAAGCAAATTCAGACATATTACAATCAGTCAAATTGTAATCTCTATACCTTTCAGGTTTCCTAATGGTTCTTTTATTTCTATCTCTAGTGAGTTGATAATCATTCAAATCATGCATGTTATCTATTTCTTGCATATCATGCTCCACCTCATTAGGAATAATCTCATCTTGATTTTTAATAGTTATATCATTTAATTTCTCTTCAGAAGGTGATTCAGGTTGATTAATAATAGGCATTTGCTCCACCTCATTTGGAGCATCATTTTCAGGAGTAGGGACAGATAAAGGTAAACAAGGAAATTTATTTTTATTAAAAACAACATCTCTACTTATCACTACCTTAAACTCCGGTTCACTCTTATTCCAAAGCCTATAACCTTTTATCCCTTCAGGGTATCCTAAGAAAACATATTTCTTAATATTGGTTTAAGATCCTCTAGTCCCAATTCGCTGCACTCTGAGGATCAATTTGATACAAGTTTGGATGGGGATGATGATGGATCCAGTTTTATGGGATCGACTGGTCCAAAGGGAGAAAAGATGAAGAAATCTCTGGATGAAATACTGAAATCTTCTGATTTCATGATAAATCCGCAACAATCTCTGCATCCAACTCAGATTAATGGAGTTCAAGCTAGGCATCTCTATGGTTCTCAAATATCTGGAAATGGTGCTAACAGATCCCCTAGGGTTTCCTGGGCCGAAGAGGTGGAATTTGAGGTAACTTCTTCAGATTTTCCTCTGATCCAAGGTTCTTCTTCAAAGTCTAGACTCAATGCTTCAGTTTCTGAGATTTCAAAAACTTCGGATACAGTTACATTGATTTCTGGTGTGAGGAATACTGTAGAAGTCAGATCTGTTGATACTAATGAGGAAAATGTCCTCACTAAGGACCATCAACCTGATCCTGGTTTTAATGAATCTGTGTTTTTGCATCTGGGTTCCCTGACCAATACTGCCTCTTTTACTGCTGATGAATGGAAGCAAGGTGAAGAATTATGGAGAAATGCATTAATTGGGCATGTTATAGGATTGAATGTCAAATTTAAGTCAATGGAATCCTATGTTAATAAGCTTTGGGGTAAAATTTCTATACCTAAGACCTCTCTTATCAAACAAGGGTTGTTCCTATTTGATTTTCAAACTCAACAGCAAATGAATGATATTCTTGAGGCAGGGCCTTGGTTTTTTGGATCTAGACCCTTAATGTTGAAGCCATGGAGTATTGATACTGATATAGAAAAATTTCAGGACTTCTCCTATCCAATGTGGGTCCAATTTCCAAGATTAAAGCTCAATCTCTGGAGCTCAACTGGAATCAGTAAAATTGCTAGCCTAATTGGGAAGCCTATTACTACTGATAAGCTCACGGCTACTAGACAGAGGTTGAGTTATGCTAGAGTTTTAATAGAGGTGAAACTCCCTTTTAAAGAGCCTTTGCCAGATTCTTTGAAGATAGAAGGACCTGATGGAAAAAGTTATATGCAGCAAGTCTTTTATGAATTTAAGCCTAAGTGGTGTTCTACATGCTGTATAGTTGGGCATGATACTGAACAGTGCAGGAAAAACAAAACTAAGAAAATGTAGGTTCCTGTTAACAGACAGACTGATAAAGCTGCTGATGGTAATGTTGTACATGTATCTAACCCTGGGCCTAATAAGGAGTCATTGCATGAGAATGTAATTACTTCTTTTCCTGGTTCTATGGATCATGTTATTAGTTCATCTAATCAGGAAACAAAATCTGTTGAGAAACATGCACAGAATGGAAAACATGCACATGAAGATTCTGAACAGACAAGTAGGGACTGTGGGGGCAATTTTGGTTTGAGTCAAAGGGATACCATCCCATTCTCTAACCAGTATATGCAAATGAATGATCATGCCTTATTCTCATCCCCAATAGCTTCTGGTTTTCAACTGATCAGTCCAACTGTAAATGCATCAGGGTTTACAAATGTGAACAGAAACAACATAGCAAGGAGAGTTAATATAACTGCACCAGTTACTTCAGGTACTCTGCCATCTCTCTTCTCTCCCCTAGAGCAGCTAATTTCTGATCCATCCTGTGTAGACAGAGGTGGGAAATCTTATTGATGCATCTTGCTATCTGAAACATTAGGGGATTCAATAAATCCTCTAAACATACAATAGTCAAGCATTTTATTCAGGAATATAATCTCTCTTTATTAGCTCTTTTGGAAACTAAGCTCTCTGAAACAAAACTGCAAGGTCTAGCAAATAAAATTACCAAAAGCTGGAAATGGGTCTCTAATGTACAAGAAGCTGGAAGTGGAAGAATATGGATTCTCTGGGACAATGATATTTTGACAATTCAAAATGTTATTTTCTCAGAACAATGTATTACATGCACTATTGAATCCAGAGATGGAAGGTTTTTCAGTCTATGCACTATTGTATATGCCTCAAACCATTTGGCCAGCAGGAAAAATCTATGGAGGGATTTACTTACCTTAAAGCAAGGTGTTAACAGTCCATGGTTTATTGGTGGAGACTTCAATGCTATAGCAAGTTGTGAAGAGAAAATTGGAGGTTTGCCAGTTACAGAATCTGACACAGAGGATTTTCAAAACTTTATTAATGCTGGTCAGCTGTTGCATTTAAGACCTACTGGCTGTTACTATACTTGGTGTAACAAACAGGAAGTTGATAGCAGAATCTGGTCTAGACTGGATAGGTGCTTGGTGAATGAGGACTGGATCCACTCATACACCTCAAGTCAGGTGGAATATCTCATTCCAAATTGCTCTGACCACTCTCCAGCTTTAATTACCATTGAAGATGATATTTCTGAGGGGAAAAGGCCATTCAAGTTCTTCAATATGTGGGTGAAACACCCTGATTTTATCTCAACAGTTCATTCTATATGGGATCAAAGCAGTGAAGGCTACAATATGTTCAGATTTCATACTAAGCTCAAAAAGCTTAAACATGCCCTTAAAGAGCTAAATAAAAATCATTTCATGAATATAAGTGAGCAAGTATGTAGAGCAAAGGAAGAGTTAGCAGATATTCAAAAGCAATTAAATGATGATCTTTTCAACTCAGTTTTGATTGCAAAGGAAAAAGAATGCATCAAGAAATATGACAGATTAATTGACTGTGAATCTTCTTATTTTAAGCAGAAAGCTAACATTAACTGGAGCTTGCAAGGAGATAAGGGATCAAGATTCTTTCATTCTATTATGAAGAAGAAAAGGCACCTTAACAGAATTCTGACTCTATACACTGACAATGGGTCTAGAATCACTGACAGATCTGAAATTATTGCAGAAATCATCAATTATTACAAAAAGATTCTGGGTACTTCTGTTCCTACTGCAACCCCTGATCCAGAAGTGATAGCAAATGGTCCTCTTCTCTCTTCTGAACAGAGGCAAATGCTCAGTCTTCCAGTTGCTAGAGAGGAAATTAAACAAGCAGTATTTTCTATGTCTAATGACAAAAGTCCTGGTCCAGATGGTTTCAGTGCTCTCTTCTTCAAGGCATCTTGGAACATTATTAAAGATGACCTTTATGCAGCTGTGGAGGAATTCTTTAGCTCTGGGAAATTGCTTGGTTCTATCAACTCCACCTCCATCACATTGATCCCAAAAATCCTTAATCCTCAGTATGCTGCAGATTACAGGCCAATATCATGCTGCAATTGTATCTACAAGATCATCACAAAAATCATTGCATCCAGAATTCAAAAGGTCATGGGATTCTTGGTAAGTGAAGCTCAGAGTGCTTTTGTCAAAGGTAGATTAATTTCTAGTAATATTCTTCTAGCTCATGAAATAGTCAAGCACTATGGTAGAAAGCACATCTCCCCTAGAGCTGTTCTGAATATTGACCTTAGAAAAGCATTTGATACCATTAATTGGGGTTTTATAAGAGCTATGTTGAAAGGATTAGGATTCCCTGATATTATGATCTCCTGGATTATGGAATGCATCTCCACTCCCAGGTTTTCAGTATCCATTAATGGTGTTCTTCATGGCTACTTTCAAGGAGCTAGAGGGTTAAGACAAGGTGACCCCATTTCTCCATATTTGTTTGTTATTGGGATGGAATACTTGTCTCGCAAGCTAAACACCCTTAAGAATGATAGATTGTTTAAATTTCATCCCAAGTGTTCAAGATTGAAGCTGTCACATTTAATATTTGCGGATGATCTCCTCTTGTTTAGTAAAGCAGATATGTACTCTATCACAAGATTGAGGGACTGCCTAATGGAGTTTAGTCAGGTCTCTGGTTTGAATCCTAATCCCTCTAAGTGCTCAATCATTATGAGTGGAGTTGAAGATGGCCTAAAAAACCAGATATGCAGCTGTCTTAATTTTTCAGAGGGGATGTTGCCTATTAAATATCTGGGGATGCCACTTATCTCAAAAATGCTTTCATGTCTTGATTGCTCTCCTCTCATCAACAGGATATCTGATCAGTTTCAAAACTGGCAAAATACTAGAACTTTGTCCTATGCTGGGAGATTGCAAATAATAAAATATGTCATCTTGGGTATTCAAATTTTCTGGACAAGTAACTTCATACTCCCTGTTAAGGTGCTTGAAAGAATTGACAGCATGTGTTCTAGTTTCCTTTGGGGTCACAAAATCCACTTAGTATCTTGGAGCTCTGTTTGTCAGGACATAAAGCATGGTGGCTTGGGTTTATTTTCAGCTAAGTTCTGGAATTATGCAACAGCAGCTAAGCTTCTTTGGATGATACATCTTAAAAAGGATATTCTGTGGATTAAGTGGGTGCACGGCACATATCTGAGACAAACTAGTATCTGGCAGATACAGTCTAAAAATTGTGACTCATGGATGTGGAAACAGCTTCTAAAAGCTAGAAACATGATGAGGGATAAGATGAGAAGTGTTGATAATCTCCTGAATGCAATTAATAGCGGCTGTGTTAACAATAATATCAGCATTTCATCAATCTACATGGTGCTTTTTCAGCAGCAGCCTGCTTTGTATGAAGGATCAGGGACTGTTTGGGGGGGGGGGGGGGGGGGGCCTGCTTTGTATGAAGGATCAGTTGGGGGGGGGGGGGGTGGCATTACCCCAAACATTCATTTATTCTGTGGCTAACTTCTCTCTCCAGATTACTCACACAAGAGAGACTATGCAAAATGAGAGTGGTAAGCTCTAACCAGTGCATATTGTGCTCGAGAGATGGCCAGGCAGAAACCTGTCAGCATATCTTCTTTGATTGTCAATATTCTGCATATATTTGGAGGAAAGTAATGGAATAGCTGAAGTTCAACTGGCAATCATGTAGTTGGAACCAGATTTTTGATTGGTACAATAGGAATTTGAGGGGTAAAAGCTTCAAAAAGAAATTGAAAAGAATTGCACTGTCAGTATCTGTCTATCTGCTTTGGCAAGAGAGAAATCTAAGGCTTTTTCAGCATAAAGCCAGAGGGCCTGATCAGCTATTCCATGCGGTGAAGTTGTGTATATACACGAAGATTTTAAATGAGAATATACCACATCATATGAAAGATTACATAGAGGATTTGTAAATGAGTGTTGACTGGATTCATATAACCAGTCTCTAGGCTTCTTGTAATTGGATGTGCGCATTCATTTCTACATTTGGTGATGAATAAAGTTTTCGTTCATTGACCATAAAAAAAAATAAGAAAACATATTTCTTAGATCTAGGTTCTAACTTAATCCTTTGATGCACATAGCCAGCACACCCAAAAATTCTCAAATTATTTAAATCAAGAGGTTTGTCCGTGAACACAAATTCAGGGCATTTCCCTCCTAAGGGAACAGAAGGAGACCTGTTAATTAAATAGGTTGCATTACAAACAGCTTCTCACCATAACTTCTTAGAGAGCCCAGATGTGGCCAACATGGCCCTCACCCTCTCTAAGAGAGTTCTATTCATCGTTTCAGCAACCCCATTTTGCTGGGGTGTGTAGAGAACAAATTTATATCTTTTAATACCCCAAGTAGCACACAAATCATTCAATTGTTTGTTACAAAACTCAAGACCATTGTCTGTTCTAAGAGTTTTAATTTTCTTTCCCGTTTGGTTTTCAATCATAATTTTCCAGTTTTTAAATTTATCAAAAACTTCAAATTTTTGTTTCATGAGTAAAACCCAAACTTTTCTAAAATAATCATCAATTATGGAAATAAAATATTGGTTCCCTCTATGCGTAAGAACACTAAAGGGACCCCCCACATCAGCATGCAAATATTCAAGTACATCAGTGCACTTAGACTGATTAGGAAAAGAAGAAATAGGAAAACTAACCCTATGTTGTTTTCCTAACACACAAGATTCACAGAAAGGAATAGGGGATATTTTATCACAACCAAAGTGACATCCTTTATGCAAAATTTCTAATCCTTTGTTACTCATGTGACCTAATCTATTATGTCATGAAACAGATTTATCACCTATCACAGAGTTAACAGAAGCAAGCACATGTTCAACATGACAAACATACAAATTATTTTGTTTTTTAGCAGTAAAAATAACAAGAGAACCTTTCAAAATTTTCATAACCCCTTTACCCCATTTTCCCTCCAAACCATCATTTTCTAGAGATGCACAAGAAATCAAGTTATAACGTAAATCAGGAACATGCCTAACATCCTTCAAAGTAAACACAGAACCAGAAGAAAACCTAAGGCATACATCATCAGTTCCTAAAACATTACATTTCTTTTTATTTGTCATTACCACAAAGTCATTCTCTATTTTCTTGTAGTTTGAAAACATGGTTTTAAAAGGAGTCATATGAAAAGTACAACCAGAGTCTACTAACCAATCTGATTTACACAAAGAATCTCATATGAAAAGTACAACCAGAGTCTACTAACCAATCTGATTTACACAAAGAATCAGATAACACAGAGTTCAAATATGTACTAACCAATCTGATTTACACAAAGAATCAGATAACACAGAGTTCAAATATGCATAATCACAAAGATTATTAATCATGAAAATTTCACCTATTTTGCCCTCATAGACAGCCATATTAGCATGATCATTTTGCTGATTTTTCTTAGGCTTAGGACAATATTTAATAAAGTGACCAGTTTTATGATAATTATAACATTTTTTAACTTTAAACCTAGACTTAGATCTACCCCTTTTATTTTTGAATTTTTTCCTACTTGATTCCCCATTACTAGCATTCTTTTGGTTATTAGACCTAGTCTGAGGCCTACCCCTCACATGCATAACCTCACCAGAATTTTTATTTCCCCCAGAATGTTTTAAATCTAATTCCTTACTCTTAAGACCATTGACCATAATGTCAAGGGTAACCTCATCTCTACCATATTTAATAGCAGATTTTACATCACTATATGAGTCAGGAATAGCATTTAGAAGGGCAATAGGAGTATAGTCGTCTATATGTTTATCACCAGTTAACTTAATATCTGAAATAAGTTTTGTGAAAACATCTAGGTTCTGCTCAATGTCCTTAGACATATCTAATCTAAATTTGAAAAAAATTTCAAGCAAAAATATTTTACTGGGCAAAGAGGTTTCAGTATAGAGTTCTTCAAGTTTATCCCAAAGGGTTTTAGCAGATTCCAAAATTTCAACTTTTCTAAGCACAGAGTCAGATAAGTTCAAATAAACTGTGGAACAAGCATTTTCGTTCATTTCAGCCCTTTTTTCTTCAGTGTCAGAAGTCAAATAAGTCTGACCAACAGCCCTAAAAGACTTCTGTTAAATTAAAATGTTTTTTATTTTTTATTTCCAAATGCTAAAATCAGATTTTCCGTTGAACGGAACCATACCATATTGATTAGCAGCAAACATTCTTCGCACAGAAAAACAAACAGCAACTAGCACGAACAAATCAGATTTCGGTAATTATCCGGCTCGAAACGTGTGAAGCAACTAGCACGAACAAATGAGAAGAACGATGAACTGAAGCAACTAGCACGAACAAATGAGAAGAACGATGAACACAAAGTTCTTGTTTCAATCTCTTTGTTCTTCCACACGAGCACAAACAATAACTGAAAAGAACGATGAACACAAAGTTCTTGTTTCAATCTCTTTGTTCTTCCACACGAGCACAAACAATAACTGAAATTTTTTTTTCAGAAACATAAAATGCAAATATAGCTAGGAAAATTTTTCAAAATTTATTAGGCTCAAAGTGTGTGAAGCAACTAGCACGAACAAATTGGGAATAACGATGAGCACGAAGCTCGGGTTCAAACCCTTCGTTCTTTCGCACGAGCACAGACAAATTTTAATTTCAGCACTTGATCGCAGCGGAAATAATACCAAAAAGTAAACGCAGTGGAAATGAAAAATTGATATAGCATCAAATAAAGGAGCAACAGCAACAGGAACAGTTCCACGTTGGAAGCATCTGGTTTCCTTTACAATCATGATATATTTCCCTGGCCATAAGCTTTTGTATGGGTTTTCCTTGAGTTCTTTTTGGCTATTTAATACGTGAGAGGCATCTTTGATATAAACATTCATGGTGGTCAATGCTTGGCAATTATATGAGAACAATGAAACCACGACCATCAAACATGTACTCACATGGGATAATTCCACATGCTGCCTACTTATTTTCTTTGGGATAATAGAAAGTAGTATAATCAGTACTCACAGAAGTCTAGCGTTTCTTAGTCTTTTCTGTTTTTTTAAGCTCTGTGGACGACTTCTGAGGTGTTAAGACGAAATTATATGCAAAACAAATAACACGTGATACATCTTGATTATGTTTTGTAGTTAAATGCAGTAACTCTCTCTCTCTCTCTCTCTCTCTCATAATAACCCTTTCCTTGGAAGAGTGAAATCAACATTCTCATCCCTCTCTCTCTCTCTCTCTCTCTCTCATAATAACCCTTTCCTTGGAAGAGTGAAATCAACATTCTCATCCTGGCTTTACTAAACTGAACTAGAGATGTACAACGTTCTCTAAAATTATGACGATCGAGTAAATTGATTGCATATAATGTAGTCTTGGAGACGCTCTCTTAGATTTAATCTAAGGTGTGATCTTTGTGTGTGGGGAAAAGTGTTTCTAAGGTGATACCTTAGACTAAATCTAAGAAAGTGCCTCCAAAACTTTATTATGTGCAGTCAGTTTACTCGATTCAATTCATTTTGATTTATATGCCTTAGATTGTATGTAAACAAAAAAAAAAAATAGGCATAATGCATTAAGTGGTTTTAAATTAATGGTTTTGTGATAATATAACTACCGAGACGCTGAAAAATATGTGTTACGCATCATGATTTTTATTTTGTAGATGTTTTAAACATTTAAATCAGAATGAATGGAGCTGATTATTTATTGGAATAGTCTAATCCTAGGATCAAGAGACGTGTTTCCTTTGATTGGATATAAGGTGTCACATTAGGAATACTTTTTCCTATGCGCGTGCATGCGTTCGTGTTTGGGTGTATACAGTGTTCTCTATGTATAATAAGTTAATAACCCTCTCGTAGCAATAGGGAAACATTGAAACAACACTCGCACCCTCCATTGAAGGGTTCAATACTTTGTTGAGATCTTGATGTTTACGTCCACATATTCTTTCCATGAAATAGTTTGCTTATTCAGTTATGTACTCACTACTCAAAAGTATCTTTAGTCCACATATTCTTTCCATGAAATAGTTTGCTTATTCAGTTATGTACTCACTACTCAAAAGTATCTTTACATGCAAGAACATGATGGGATCACCTCTTATATAATTACTTTTTTATCGCTATTTTTTTATTCAATAAATTAATAGTGTTTTGGCACTCACACCATGCACAACACATGCTCAAAATGGATGTTTATTGGTGGCAAAAATGATAAATGAAATTATGGAGACATGCAGGGACTGGTATCTTTGTCTTAATTGATTTTTTTCATTTTTAATTGTTCTTTTCTCTGAAATTAATAATTCTGCTTTTCGTGATAGATTTTCAGTTGCAAGATTATTGGACTTTTGCCGCAGTGGCTGTTCGAGGGTTGTGATTGTGCTCATATGAAATGCATGTTGTAATATCATTAGGCTACATAGTAATGCACAACATAATGAGCCGTTCTAGGTGCACATTGTCTTGCCATAGCATAACTTATTTAAGTATGCAAGATTGGAATTGTTGGAAACTTGTGTTCGACCTTTTTTTTCGGGAAACACTGTTTTTATATGAACCTAGATGCTGTTAATTTATAAAAATTGCAATCTTGAATAGCAATTAGGATGCAGGTGCAGTGAGAAACTTGGGTCTTTTTGTACTAACGGACTTCTGAAGGGTGTGGTCTAGTTAACTCTGAATGCTTGTGCTCGATGCTAGTTGAATCTACCCATCTTATTTATTTGCTAACATGAATAGTTTGAAGTTGAGTTGGACTAGTGTTCTGTTGTGTGTGTGTGTGTGTGTCAAGATTACATCGTCAGGACCATGGGAATAATAGCTATCATGACAGTCATTGCACCCCCAGAAATTATCCTCAACCATTTCTTCCTCCACATTATCCATCTGCAAGAACCAAATGACATTAACATGTGTAAATTGTGCATAAATAGGAAGCTACATAATCATATGCAATACCAAAGTTAATGAGCATGCAAGTACTATCTATAAATGGATTTTAATATACCAGTAATTGAAACTGAAAATATAAACATTAACCAAGACTGTGATTTGTATGGTATGGTTAAATTTTTTTTTTTTTGCAAAATCTAACAGTTATTTAAACGTTAAAGAAAATTATTAATTATCTACAAAAACTATGATTATCTCTTGCATGCATAAGCATTGATAACTACTTGAACTTATGAATTTTTTCAAATTTTTTTTGTTCCCTTGAAGGGAATTGGTATTCTAAGCGTAACTGAACAACTTTTGAGATTTGGCGTTCACAAAATAGTCCAATATCTAATAAGTTTGTAATATAATTTGCGTACATCAAATATTCATCCTATCCACACATATAAAAACAATAAAACCAAAAGACATCAAAATAGAGTGTTAACTCTTTATTCAAAGGATGGAAGGAGGCTTACAGATATGCCAGAAATGTAGCTGAACTTGTGGAGTACTATAAGAAGATGCTGGGCAACGCAGTGAACACAACAGAGCCAGATCCTGCAATTATCTCTGATGGCCCTATTCTCACAGACTCCCATAGAAGTACTCTAGGATCTCCTATCACCAAAGAAGAGATTAAACAAGCTGTATTTGCAATTCCTGGTGAAAAAGCCCCTGGACCTGATGGTTATAGTGCATCCTTCTTCAAAAGTGCTTGGGATATCATTGGTGAAGACATGATTAAAGCTGTGCAGGAAATTTTCAAGTCTGGTAAGCTTCTTGGCTCTCTCAACACAACAACCATCACATTAGTTCCTAAAGTTCTAAATCCCAGCTCACCTTCTTATTTCAGACCAGTTTCTTGTTGTAATTGTGTCTATAAAGTGATCTAAAAAATAATGACCACTAGAATTCAGAAAGTTATATGGTATATAATTGATGATGCACAGAGTGCCTTTGTCAAAGGAAGGATTGTCTCAAATAATATTCTACTTGCACATGAGCTTGTCAAGCATTATGGTAAAAGTCACATATCTCCTAGGGCTACCCTCAACATAGATTTGAGGAAGGCTTTTGATACAATAAGATGGAGCTTTATCAAGACCATGCTAACAGGTTTGGGATTTCCAGCTAATATGGTAGGATGGATTATGGCATGTGTAACTATTACAAAATTTTCTCTATCTCTCAATAGGTCACTGCATGGATACTTTGAGGGAGCAAGGGGATTGAGGCAGGGTGATCCTTTATCATCATACTTGTTTGTTATTGGGATGGAGTACTTGTCCAGGAGGTTAAAAAAACTCAAAACTGACACTTTGTTCAAATATCACCCTAAATGTTCTGGCTTGGGAATAACTCGCTTAATCTTTGCAGATGATTTATTGCTATTTTGCAGAGCTGATATGAACTCAGTTAGTAAATTGCATGGTTGTCTTCAAGATTTTAGCAGGGTATCTGGTTTGGAGGCAAATCCAAGTAAATGTGCTGTGTACTTGGGTGGAGTTGAAGATAATATCAAAGGCCAGATCTGTTCTCGCCTGAATTACTAAGAAGGCTCTCTACCAGTTAGATACTTGGGGATGCCTCTGATTTCTAAAAGGCTTACTCATCTAGATTGCTCACCATTGATAAGAAAAATCTCGGAGCAGTTTCAAAGATGGCAGAACAGAAGGAAGCTATCATATGCAGGAAGAATTCAATTGATTAAATCTGTCATTATAGGGATTCAGAATTACTGGACAAGTAACTATGTGCTACCCATCAAGGTTCTGCAAAAAATTGATAAAAGATGCAGTAACTCTCTCTCTCTCTCTCTCTCTCTCTCTCTCTCTCTCTCTCTCTCCTCTCTCTCGCTCTCTCTCTCTCTCTCTCTCATAATAACCCTTTTTTTGGAAGAGTGAAATCAACATTCTCATCCTGGCTTTACTAAACTGAACTAGAGATGTACAACGTTCTCTAAAATTATGACGATCGAGTAAATTGATTGCATATAATGTAGTCTTGGAGACGCTCTCTTAGATTTAATCTAAGGTGTGATCTTTGTGTGTGGGGAAAAGTGTTTCTAAGGTGATACCTTAGACTAAATCTAAGAAAGTGCCTCCAAAACTTTATTATGTGCAGTCAGTTTACTCGATTCAATTCATTTTGATTTATATGCCTTAGATTGTATGCAAAAAAAAAAAAAGGCATAATGCATTAAGTGGTTTTAAAATAATGGTGTTATGATAATATAACTACCGAGACGCTGAAAAATATGTGTTACGCATCATGATTTTTATTTTGTAGATGTTTTAAACATTTAAATCATAATGAATGGAGCTGATTATTTATTGGAATAGTCTAATCCTAGGATCAAGAGACGTGTTTCCTTTGATTGGATATAAGGTGTCACATTAGGAATACTTTTTCCTATGCGCGTGCATGCGTTCGTGTTTGTGTGTATACAGTGTTCTCTATGTATAATAACCCTCTCGTAGCAATAGGGAAACAACACTCGCACCCTCCATTGAAGGGTTCAATACTTTGTTGAGATCTTGATGTTTACGTCCACATATTCTTTCCATGAAATAGTTTGCTTATTCAGTTATGTACTCACTACTCAAAAGTATCTTTACATGCAAGAACATGATGGGATCACCTCTTATATAATTACTTTTTTATCGCTATTTTTTGATTCAATAAATTAACAGTGTTTTGGCACCGTCTCTCACACCATGCACAACACATGCTCAAAATGGATGTTTATTGGTGGCAAAAATGATAAATGAAATTATGGAGACATGCAGGGACTGGTATCTTTGTCTTAATTGAGTTTTTTTTTTCATTTTTAATTGTTCTTTTCTCTGAAATTAATAATTCTGCTTTTCGTGATAGATTTTCAGTTGCAAGATTATTGGACTTTTGCCGCAGTGGCTGTTCGAGGGTTGTGATTGTGCTCATATGAAATGCATGTTGGAATATCATTAGGCTACATAGTAATGCACGACATAATGAGCCGTTATAGGTGCACATTGTCTTGCCATAGCATAACTTATTTAAGTATGCAAGATTGGAATTGTTGGAAACTTGTGTTCGACCTTTTTTTTCGGGAAACACTGTTTTTATATGAACCTAGATGCTGTTAATTTATAAAAATTGCAATCTTGAATAGCAATTAGGATGCAGGTGCAGTGAGAAACTTGGGTCTTTTTGTACTAACGGACTTCTGAAGGGTGTGGTCTAGTTAACTCTGAATGCTTGTGCTCGATGCTAGTTGAATCTACCCATCTTATTTATTTGCTAACATGAATAGTTTGAAGTTGAGTTGGACTAGTGTTTCTGTTGTGTGTGTGTGTGTCAAGATTACATCGTCAGGACCATGGGAATAATAGCTATCATGACAGTCATTGCACCCCCAGAAATTATCCTCAACCATTTCTTCCTCCACATTATCCATCTGCAAGAACCAAATGACATTAACATGTGTAAATTGTGCATAAATAGGAAGCTACATAATCATATGCAATACCAAAGTTAATGAGCATGCAAGTACTATCTATAAATGGATTTTAATATACCAGTAATTGAAACTGAAAATATAAACATTAACCAAGACTGTGATTTGTATGGTATGGTTAAATTTTTTTTTTTTTGCAAAATCTAACAGTTATTTAAACGTTAAAGAAAATTATTAATTATCTACAAAAACTATGATTATCTCTTGCATGCATAAGCATTGATAACTACTTGAACTTATGAATTTTTTCAAATTTTTTTTGTTCCCTTGAAGGGAATTGGTATTCTAAGCGTAACTGAACAACTTTTGAGATTTGGCGTTCACAAAATAGTCCAATATCTAATAAGTTTGTAATATAATTTGCGTACATCAAATATTCATCCTATCCACACATATAAAAACAATAAAACCAAAAGACATCAAAATAGAGTGTTAACTCTTTATTCAAAGGATGGAAGGAGGCTTACAGATATGCCAGAAATGTAGCTGAACTTGTGGAGTACTATAAGAAGATGCTGGGCAACGCAGTGAACACAACAGAGCCAGATCCTGCAATTATCTCTGATGGCCCTATTCTCACAGACTCCCATAGAAGTACTCTAGGATCTCCTATCACCAAAGAAGAGATTAAACAAGCTGTATTTGCAATTCCTGGTGAAAAAGCCCCTGGACCTGATGGTTATAGTGCATCCTTCTTCAAAAGTGCTTGGGATATCATTGGTGAAGACATGATTAAAGCTGTGCAGGAAATTTTCAAGTCTGGTAAGCTTCTTGGCTCTCTCAACACAACAACCATCACATTAGTTCCTAAAGTTCTAAATCCCAGCTCACCTTCTTATTTCAGACCAATTTCTTGTTGTAATTGTGTCTATAAAGTGATCTCAAAAATAATGACCGAAAATTATAGGGTATATAATTGATGATGCACAGAGTGCCTTTGTCAAAGGAAGGATTGTCTCAAATAATATTCTACTTGCACATGAGCTTGTCAAGCATTATGGTAAAAGTCACATATCTCCTAGGGCTACCCTCAACATAGATTTGAGGAAGGCTTTTGATACAATAAGATGGAGCTTTATCAAGACCATGCTAACAGGTTTGGGATTTCCAGCTAATATGGTAGGATGGATTATGGCATGTGTAACTACTACAAAATTTTCTCTATCTCTCAATAGGTCACTGCATGGATACTTTGAGGGAGCAAGGGGATTGAGGCAGGGTGATCCTTTATCATCATACTTGTTTGTTATTGGGATGGAGTACTTGTCCAGGAGGTTAAAAAAACTCAAAACTGACACTTTGTTCAAATATCACCCTAAATGTTCTGGCTTGGGAATAACTCGCTTAATCTTTGCAGATGATTTATTGCTATTTTGAAGAGCTGATATGAACTCAGTTAGTAAATTGCATGGTTGTCTTCAAGATTTTAGCAGGGTATCTGGTTTGGAGGCAAATCCAAGTAAATGTGCTGTGTACTTGGGTGGAGTTGAAGATAATATCAAAGGCCAGATCTGTTCTCGCCTGAATTACTAAGAAGGCTCTCTACCAGTTAGATACTTGGGGATGCCTCTGATTTCTAAAAGGCTTACTCATCTAGATTGCTCACCATTGATAAGAAAAATCTCGGAGCAGTTTCAAAGATGGCAGAACAGAAGGAAGCTATCATATGCAGGAAGAATTCAATTGATTAAATCTGTCATTATAGGGATTCAGAATTACTGGACAAGTAACTATGTGCTACCCATCAAGGTTCTGCAAAAAATTGATAAACTTTGCTCTGATTTCTTATGGAATTGCAAGACACATCTAGTCTCTTGGTGTGATATATGCAAAGACAAGAAGATGGGAGGTCTGGGTTTATACACTACAAAGGATTGGAACTATGCACCTGTAATCAAATTGCTATGGATGATTTTCACATCAAAAAAGATATATTGTGGATCAAATGAGTGCATGAAAAGTATATACACCAACTGGATATATGGCAGGTTCAATCAAAGGGAACTGGTTCTTGGATGTGGAGGCAATTACTCAAAGTAAGAGATATGGCTCTTAGAAAATTTGGAGATAGAAGCAACCTGCAAAGAACTATGAATAATTGTTATGTAAATGGAAAGTTACAGATATCAGCTGTATATAAAGCTCTGACCCATTCAGGAACACATGCTACATGGTCGGATACAATTTGGGGTGGCTTACACTATCCTAAACATTCAGTTATTTTGTGGCTAACCACCCTCTCCATGCTACTGACAAAGGGCAGATTATGTAGGCTGAGAATGCTAAATGAAAACCAGTGTATCTTATGCTCAGTTCAACAGGAAACATGTAAGCATCTATTTTTTGAATGTTAGCATTCAGCACATATTTGGAATGTAATAATGGAATGGTTAGACTACTCATGGAGATCATGTAGCTGGGATCAAGTTATGAACTAGTATATTACAAATCTGAAAGGAAAGGGATTCATGAAGAAGATAAAGAGAATGGCATTGTCGGCGACTGTATATTGGATTTGGATGGAAAGAAACTTGAGAATCTTTCAAGGGAAGCTCCATACACCTGCTCAGTTAGTCAGAGAGGTGAAGATTTCTATCTTATCAAATGTGCTAAATGAAGAAATTCCTGAACATATAAAGGAAAAAATAGGGAAAATGTAAGCTAAATAGCTTGATGAGAATCTGTTTTTTTTTTCTTGCCAGAGATGAACTGGTGGAGCTTTGATGTACTCACACTTTTAATATTTGGGAGATGAATAAAATTTTATTTCATTGACCAAAAAAATCACGAAACAAACAACAAGACTCCTTTTTTATGGTAAAAATCATAACTTTATATTTTAGATGCGACATATAATCTTCATAGAATCATAGATTACCAAAAATATATATATTTTTAGGAGAAAAAACAATTAAATCAAAGTGACTATACCTTTCAAATGGGGTCGATTGAACGATTCAAGTGTGAGAGAGAAGGCAGATCAAACACAAGCAAACCAAAAAAGTTGAAATACACCAACTGTATGGCTGGATTTTTTGTATAATAGAAGAAACGGATAGCAGATCAACATAACTTTAGGGTTTCTGATGAAAACCCACAAAATTTCCTTTTTTTTGGTTCAATTTTTAGGGGATTTGATATAGGGTTTGGAACACAGAGAGATCTCCAATGGAGGCGGAATATTGGGGGGGGATATAATGAGAGAGATGTTTTATCGATTTCCAAAACTTCCCACCAGAAAACCCACTAGCCTCTTTCTCTAATACTTTAATATTAAAACTCAACTTTTTAGTCCTTTACAGCCCAGTTATGCTCAAGTAGCTCAGAATTAGGTACTCCTAAAAGTATGACGTGGTAGGGGTTTTAAGAAAGTGTTTCTATATCTCATTGGGAGAACCAAACACAAATTTAGGAATCCAGTTTGAGCTACTTTCCTTATTTTCTGTCATTGACGTGTTCTGTAGCTGTCAGATACTTTCCAAGTTTTCCTTTGTATTCCTCGTGACTAAACAAACACTAAAGATATGT
>NC_033796.1:30674695-30804414 GCF_001876935.1 Asparagus officinalis
GACTCATTTTCTCTGACAACTCTCTTTCTTGAGTTATCTTTCTGATAGTACAGCTCATCATTATTGTGACTCGAGCAACCTATCTTTTGCTTTTGAACTTTGTTAACATGCACAGGATGACCGGTCGTCGCCTCTGAGCGATCCAAAGTTGAATGTTTAAATCCACCCCCTTGCGGGTGTGGAGTTTTCAGAGGTCCTAAGCGAGAGTGAACTGGTATTCTCTCGTTTTGGACTTGTGCAGTTCTGACAGGAGGGTGTTTACGACCCCCTGCATATGAAACCATTAATGGTTTATTTGCCGGACATGGTTGTTCCTTGACTGGGGCTTTGCCTCGATCATCAACTGAAGGACCAAGGCGATCAGCGATCCAAAGTTGAATGTTTAAATCCACCCCCTTGCGGGTGTGGAGTTTTCAGAGGTCCTAAACGAGAGTGAACTGGTATTCTCTCGTTTTGGACTTGTGCAGTTCTGACAGGAGGGTGTTTACGACCCCCTGCATATGAAACCATTAATGGTTTATTTGCCGAACATGGTTGTTCCTTGACTGGGGCTTTGCCTCGATCATCAACTGAAGGACCAAGGCGATCTGCCATTGTTATCTTGAACTTAGACAAATCTGGGCTAACCCAGGGTTCTACTGGTGTTGCAGTAGACGGGCCCGGAACAGATGCTTGTGGCGTCTTTGGCATCCAGACTTTACGATTCTTCGGTGACTTTTCAGACACTGTCTCTTTCTTGGTTCCTTGCGCTTGTTGACGAAGAGCGCGAGTTTGGGCAGCCTTCGCCTTACGCCTTTGTATCCGTTCTTTAAGGGTTGAACGAGCCCTTTTGACGAGAGTCCATTCCTCCGTCATAAGTTGGGCAGAAATATGATTATCTTGCCGTTGAGGCAATTGAATCATTTTCTGCCTCCTCGACTCTAGGTCCGCATAATAATGGACCCCGTCGGTTTGTTGCATGGCCTTAGCCAATTGTCGAGCACGGCGCTGACGCTGTCTCTGACGAGCTCTTTTCGTCAGCACCGGTGAGCTATTAATCATCGACTCCTTAAGGGATATGGAGTCGTTTGGAGCAGGTATGTTGCAGATGGGTTCCTTAGCAGCAATTGAGTAGGAACCTTCACCTGCGGCCTCTTTGGGCATTGCAGACTTGAAAGTTTTCGAAATCTTCCTATATTTGCGAGACGAGGAAGATTTCGCGGATGAGGATGATAAATACTCCTCAAACTTCGCCTGATCGAATTCGTATTCGATCTCTTCATTGATGATGATCTTGATCGGTTGCGACACCGCGGTCTCGGCAGCGAGACCGCTGGCTCCCACTGTGGTCGCCAGCTTGTTTGAGTCAAAAGTCGGTTCTGTTGAGGAATTCATTATAACTTTGTTTGATTACAACAAATTCGAAAGAATAATCTTTTTATAAGACTTTTTCTACACAACAAAACAAAAATTACAACTCTTGAGAAACAAACACGAAAATCGTCTATCAATTCTCGTTTTAGTGGGACTTTGCCTGTGCCGGGAACGCTTTGGTTCGTGGACCGCCGATTCACAGATCGTGAAGAGGGGGCTTATGATTCTAACTTCGTTATCGAAGTAGAAATTGAAACGATATCTTATCGAAGTAAGATAGTCGTTCTTCTTAAAATCAAGTCGAAGCTTAATTTCAAGGCGTTGCAAGAAAAGAACTCAAATCTCTGCTCTCTCTGCTCTGGAATGCTCTAACAAATGCTCGATCCTCGTCAGAAGTGACCCTAGGGGGGTATTTATAGCCTCAAGGGTCAGTAACTGCAAAAACTTAACAATCGAAGAAGTCAGTACGGCGAGACAGTGTTTACTGTCTCGCTGGGCGAGACAGCGTTTGCTGTCTCGACCCGCGAGACAGTAAATTTGCTGTCTCGCTCAGCGAGACAGTAAATGCTGTCTCGGAAAATGGCAGTTTCTCGCTGTAACTGTTCTCTCACGTTTCAAACTCCGTTATTTTGGCAGTTATCCACGTGATTTTCGCCCATGATGTTTCCCACGTCCCTTGGCAGTTAATGGACACGTGTAGGGCAGTTACAAATGTAGTTTTGACTATTTCAACACTGTCTCGCTGGCGAGACAGCAAAGACTGTCTCGCTGGCGAGACAGCAAAGACTGTCTCGCTGGCGAGACAGTTCATACTTGTTTTGATTTTTCCAAAACAGTATGAAATCCTTTCTTGTGAATTTTTGAGTGATCTTCTCTATGCTTGGGATATCTATTAGCATTTTTTGACGCCTACAGATACCCCCTCCAAAGTATTCCAGACTCATTCTTTTATAGAGGAGCATGGGATACTTTGGATAAGATAGATTTTACTTACGATCCCTTCAATGCTTGGCTGAATAGATCGTATGAAAGGACTTGTAAATGGCTTCAATGTTTAACCTCTTCTGCTGTTAGTCTATCCAGTTCTTCGTAGAATAGCTAACGTTCTCCCGGCGTCGCGTTTATCGCTTGACCGTTGTCGAGATCTTGAATTGAAGTTGATACTTGCTCTTGTGAATTCAGCGTTTACCATTGAATTGGTATATCCATTGAGAATTCCTCAGGTTATCCTTAAGAATATTCAGATTAATATTCTCCAGAAACTTCCTGTTGAGGGTGGGAATACAGTTTAGACTCGTGTACCCATTGGAGTATTCCACTGTTCCATAGTGCAAAACAGAAAAGTTTACTGTCTCGCTCGGCGAGACAGAGTTTTCTGTCTCGCTGGGCGAGACAGTGTTTTCTGTCTCGCTCGGCGAGACAGAGTTGTCTGTCTCGCTCAGCGAGACAGAGTTTCCTGTCTCGCCCGGCTGCTATATAAGTCGGGACTTAGGGTTTTAGGGTTTTTTACGTCGGATTTTGGCGATTTTTTGGGCGATTCTTGGGCGATTTTCGACCAGTTTTCTTCTATTTCTTCTCCTCTTTGTTGCCGACTTGGGAGGTGCTCTTGTTTGGGAAGATTTCACTCAGATTTCAAAGGTTTGTTCTTCCCCTTTTCTCCAAAATTTTGACTCTCCTTCAACTGTGACTGTGCATGCATCATTTCGGTTGTATTTGTCCTATTTTTTGTCGATTTCATGTTCAAAATCTTAACCTTCCTCTTGGATTTCAATGTAGATCACATACTCATCATGTCGCCACGTAGAGCTCGAGGGAAGGGAATCCGACCGACTGTTCAGAGCCCTGAGGAGGCTGCCCCTGCTGCACCCTCACGTGGAGGTATATTTCTTTCACCTTTTCACGAATTTAAATATTGTATTTCGTCCATTCCATATGTATGTTCCTATTTTTGCTTGCAGATCCTCGTTTGTATCCTTTGAGGTACCTTCGAGAAGAGCCGGTATCCTCCTTTGAGGGGATCGACGCTTAAAAGTGTTTGTTTTGCTTTGACAAAACACACTTCATAATACACAGGGGCGATTTTACATCATCCCATATGTATTGAAAGGTTTTGGTATGCCGTTATAATGCCCGCATACCTCCTTTATACATATGGTGGATAGAAAATCGTCACACCTGTTATGAGATAACGACTATATCTTATAGAATGAGATATACCGTTTTTCTCTAAAATTTTAGGATGACACTTACACAATTTATGTGTATGCCTCTTTTATCAGTCCGATTTCCTTCTACCACATTTACTGCTGATGTGATTACTGGCCGGAGTAGCGTGACCCACTCTTATTACGAGGGGATCCCGTTAATTGAATCCTCTCCCCAGTTTAAATCTGATTATAGTGGAAGTGATAGAGAATTAATCCAGCGAGGTAGTTGTCGTGTTCTACGACGATTAATCACAGATGCGCCCTTGATCTCGGAGCAAGACTCGAATCAATGCATAAGGAAGCCAGATTTCTTATTTGGTGACTCGGTAAAAGATCCGAAGATTGCTTTCTGCCAGCCTGCGCAATGGTTGCACCAGAATGGGTCCTCATTCTTATATCTGCCTTTTATCCCCCGGGATCACTCACTATTAATGTTCAGGAATCTATCAGTTGGACGTGAGATGTTCTGGAAGTTGACTGAAAATCACGAGCGTATTCATTGTGGTTTTATTGGGAAGGAAGCCAACCCAGGCTCCAGTGAAAGAGCTCATGTGCGGGGGCTTCATCCGGGTATCTTGGGACAAGATAATATACCTCAGAATGAAAAGATAGTGCAAGCCAACACCGTGAAGAACCGGTTAGCGGCAGCGGGCAAAAGATTACCCAAAGAGACTTTTAGATGCTATGGATGGGTCCATTATTCTGGGGACAAATGGTGGTGGACCAGGATGACCCGATATGTGTTAAACCGCTTTGGGCGAGAGTTAGCAGAATTAGGGTTAGATGTCCCGATTCGTGCCACCATGCATGGCCTACAGAGTAGTGTAGGTCATTTCCTCTGCTTGTTCGAGATCTATAACCCGGACACTAATACATTCTTTACCAAGAACGGGGGCCATGAAACAAACATTTGGGTCATGAAGAGCAAGTTTGGCTCCTTCTTCATCACTATCCGAGTCACTTGGTTCGGATTCTTCCCATCCGGCATACATAGCCTTCTTCTTCTTGTACTTCATGTACTTTTCTTTGAGCTTGGGGCAATCCTTAGCAATGTGACCCGGTTCATTGCACTCAAAACATTTACCTACACGAGAGGAAAACTTGTTGTTAGATCGAGGGTTAAATTTTTTATTCATTTTTATAAGTCTAGAGATTCTTCTAGAGAGATGAGCCACTTCTCTAGAAAAATCGACTTCACTCTCCGACGACGAAGATGAGTTGTCACTAGCTCCTTTGAGAGCTATAGTCTTCCACTTTGGTGACGGCTCCTCAACTTCTCGTGATGGCACTTCCTCCTTCTCCTTCCCCTTGAGCTTCTTCTCATGCACTTTGAGCTTTCCGATGAGGCTATCAAGAGCTAAGGTAGTGAGGTCATGAGCTTCCTCAATGGCCGTAGCCTTGGGCTCCCATGCCGGAGTCAATGAGCGAAGTATCTTGTAGTTCATCTCTTGAATGGATAATTGCTTATCTAGACCATGTAATTCATTGATGATATTAGTAAAACGGGAAAACATAGCATCAATGGATTCATTAGGAAGCATTTTAAATAGCTTATAATCATGCATGAGTCCACTAATCTTAGATTCCTTAACTTGGGGTGTTCCTTCATGTGTGACACATAATTTTTGTCAGATTTCGTATGTGGTTGCACACGTGGAAACCCTATTGTATTTATTGGGGGAAAGACCACAGATTAAGGCGTTCATGGCCTTAGCATTGAGATTGGCAAGGTGCCTTTCATCATCGGACATGTTCTCAACTTTGGACTTCTCTACATATTTCTTTTCTATAAGCCCTAGAATGTCAAGATCTATGCAACGAAGATAAATTCTCATTCTAGCCTTCCAATAAGCAAAATTAGTCCCTGTGAAGAGTGGTGGTCTAGTTGTGGATTGTCCTTCTAACATATGCATATTCAAAGAGGCCTCCATTAGATCTTTTCTCTAAGGTTGTTAAACCAAAAACTGATATAGAGACCAAGCTCTGATACCAATTGTTGGACCCTAGAGGGGGGGTGATTAGGGTCAAGAGGCTCTAATATGCAATTAAAAAACAGTACAAACAAACCACAGTAACAGAAGTGCAATAATAAAGAAAGAGATAAAGTTAGGAATCGTTATCCTTGACGCGCGATGTGTTAACGAGGTTCGGCCCGCTGACCTACGTCCCCGCTCCCCACTCTCGAGGAGAAATCCACTAACACATCCGGTTTGGAAGCCGGAACTTCGTCTACACAGCGATCCCACACGATCTCTCTCACTACACAGTTTGATCTCAACAGATCACACCCTCACAGTAGATAGAGAAAAACAGATTTGAAAATTTTCTCAGGAAAACAGAGCTCTCTGGTTTTTGCAAACGTTAGGGCACGTTGAGAAGAAGAAGACTGGGGTTTTTTATAGAAGAGATTTATCAATAAAAAATAAAGAAACAATCTTCTCAAATTAGTAAGTAATCTCCTTTATCAGCACCTGACCTCAGACTGTGCCAAACACTATTAAGTGTAAGCACAGTAATCCAGGTTACAGGCAAACGACCGTTTAAAAAGTCGCAGCTGACAAAAGAGGAAATCGGTTGACCGAAAGGAATTTTTGGTCGACCAAAAAAAATACTTCGGTCGACCGACCAAAAATTCGGTCGACCGCAAACACTTAAGAAAACTTAGAAAACGAGCAGAGCCACAGTCGGTCGACCGGCGCGGTCGACCGATTTGAAAGTCGAGATTTCCGTCGATCGTACCGGTCGACCGACGACCTCTCTGGAAAATAGTAAGGAATGACCATGAGAGCGGTCGACCGGACCGGTCAACCGCTTTCTGATATATTCCAGAAAACAGTTTTTTGACCAACTTGAAATATTTGCAAAATATTTATTTGACCTCTGAAAAATCTGAAACTTTGTAAAATGTTTTTAATACTAAAAACAAGCTGTTTAGAAAAGGAATTTTGCAGATAGGTCATCATACTTATGAAAAATAGTATTTTGTGAAAAACGCTTAAAAACCTAAGTATAAAATCGTGTGTGTGATTCCCAATAGCTTCAAGTAAAAATAGTAACTCTTTGCCTACATTCTAGCACTAGAGAAGGAAACAAAAGAAAGCTAATATCCTTATATAGAGAGCAATACTTGAGCTTTGATATAGCTTGAATCGGATGAAGCTTGTATTCGAATTTGACGTTCTTAAAATAACGTTGCTTCATCTCTTGGCCTCCTCCTCCTTTGGATATCATCGTTGTAGCATATATTCCATCCATCCTCCGTTCATGGCACTAATGAGCTTGATAAATGAATTTACTACATTTTCACTCAATAAGCTATTAGTACCGATAATGGTGGTTGTAAAACATCATCAAAACATAAGGGCTAACAAGAGCCGCCATTGCACAGTAATGGCTAGTTTGCTGTTTTGTTTTCTTATGGGTTTTTGGTCTTTTTACTTGGCTTTTTACTGATGTATTAAGTTGTACCCCATGGCATTAAACTCTTCTACTAACTAAGAAAATTGTTCAATCAAGTTTTGCAAAAGTTTAAGATGTGTTTAAGCCTTGTTTCAAGTTTCGTTTCAAAAGAGAAGTTTTTCACAAAGAGGAGGCTTTCGATTTTAATGGAGGAATTCATCATCATCATCATTTCTACAACTCTTTGTGTTTATAGAGAAGTTTTCTAAGCTCTTTTATCTAGCTTATTTATTGTTGAATTTCATATTCATTTTCTTGCTAGATTAAATTGAGTTAGAATTTCATTGTTCTCATTTATCACACACACCCCTATTGAGCTTTTGATATTTTATACAATATATTATTGGGTTATGGTGAGTGATATAGTGAGAGTGAGCTTACATTGTGTTCTTATCTATTGTAGAGAACAAATTTGTTATTGAGTTTAATTGTGAGATACACTTGTACACCGAGAGAAGTGTGTGGTGAGAGACGGGGGCGATTCCAAGAGGAGTGACGTCGGTTGTCAAGCCTAGAGAGGTTGTGAATCCGAGCACTTGAGGAGGAGGACACATGCTAGGCCAACACTTAGAGGGTATAGAGTGTATTTGCAAGAGTGTGGATTGTAAAGTTTTCGGTGAGCTAGAAAACCGAGATTGTAGAGTTATGAATGTTTTGGGTGAACGTCGAAAACCCATTGTGATAGTGGAGATCTCCTCGAGGTGAGGAGCGGAGACGTAGGTCAACGGTTGACTGAACTCCGTAATCATATCTTGTGTTTGCGTTTGCTTGTCGTTCATTTGTTTTGTGCTCTTGTTGATATCTTGTTTCTCTTGCTTGTAGCTTATTTGTTTCATACAATATTGATCATATCTCATTAATATATCTCATACAAGATTAAATTAATTAACAAGTTTTTAATTTGGCATAAAATCGGATTAGATTAGCATATTATCCTATTCACCCCCCTCTAGGATAATTTTATTTTGTATCAGAGCTTGGTGCTCTTAATTAGAGGTTTAACCGCCTTGAGTCAAAGATCCAAGTTTCTATATTTTTACTAATCTAGTTGTGATTTTATTTGTATCTTGCTTGCATATATATCATGGACATGCACAGTGCATCTAGTCTTGGTTATGCAACTAACATAGCTCCTAGAATAAGTAATTTCCATTATGCTCAATGGTGTGTTAGATTTAAGCTATTTGCTAGAACTAAAAATATCAATATATGGGAAATTATTGAATGTGCTTATGTTGTACCCACTATGGAGAAATCCAAGTGGAGTGATAATGATAATAGATTGTTTGCTATGAACAAGTCGTCGTTAAAATTTTTAATTGATGCATTTGGCTTATCTTTTTCTAATGAACTTGATTCTTTTGATAGTGCTTACACATTGTGGAAACTTTTAGAAGCACATCAAGGTAACTTGGAGGCAATCCAACAAGCTTTGGAGGATTCGGCTTCAAGTTCAAAAGGAGCTTCATCTTCATGTACATGACCACTAGGCGATAGCCCTAGTGAGGTACGCGAGTCTAATAATGATGATGATATTACTCTTGATGAACTCGCACATGAATATGAAAAATTGTTGCATGATTATAAGAAATTGCAATACAATTTTAAAGATCTAAAAAGCAAGCATGTAGTTTGGAAATCCGATCATGAGTCTCTAGTATCTAAGTTTGTTTTCATTGCTAATGAAAATGTCAATCTTAAAGAAAGCAATGAAAAATTAAAAATGGATATTGTTAGTTTGACTCATGATAAAAATAATGCCATGTTAGAAGTAGAAGCTAGTAAAGATAAGCTTGACATTCTTGTAAATGATTATGTCTACTCTACTTCTAATGATAATGCACATATATCTAATGATGAGTTGAATCGTCTTGTAAATGATTATGTCTACTCTACTTCTAATGATAATGCACATATATCTAATGATGAGTTGAATCGTATGAAGAAACGCATATCCTCTTTAGATTCAACATTAAATACATGCATTGCCAATAATAACAAGCTTATAGACTTATGTGCCAAGTCCCATAAAAATATTTTCAAGATACCCATTAACTATGCACACATGTATAACAAAGTTTACAAGTGTACTATTTGCGGTCGAAAAGACCATATTGCTAAATTTTGTTATGATGCACAAAAATCCACTATGCCTAAAAATATTGATCCTTGTGCATCCCATCAAGCTTCATCATCACACACACATGTATATGCACCTATTGCACATTATAAACATGCTCATGTGTACAAGTATGATTTTTGTGGTCATTTTGGTCATTTAACCAGGTTTTGTTTTGATTTGAAGAGAATTTCTCGTTTGCAAAATAATTTCAAAGAATTTTGGTCATTTAACCAGGTTTTGTTTTGATTTGAAGAGAATTTCTCGTTTGCAAAATAATTTCAAAGAAAAATCTATGTTTACAAATGATTTCTTTTGATTTGAAGAGAATTTCTCGTTTGCAAAATAATTTCAAAGAAAAATCTATGTTTACAAATGATTTCCATGCACCACCACTTGGTCGACACAAACCTTTTAGACCCTTTCATTGCACACATTGCAATCGAAAAGGTCATATGTATGAATTTTATTTTGACCGTGTCCGTGCACCATACACGCCCAAATGGGTTCAAAACCCAATGGCCTTGGACTTAAATGATAAGGGTCTTGTCCCTAATCATATTAGTACCAAAAAATATTTGGGTACCAAAGTGTGCTTAATTTCAAAATTTTAAATTTTGTTTGTTTGGTTTTTGAATTTCATGTTTTCAAAATACTATTTGTAATTAAAAAATATTTTTGAGTGCAATTTTCATAAATTACATATTAAATATATTTTCTAATCTTTTGAATGCATTATTAATATATATTTTTAAGATTACTAAAGAATAAAACAAATTTTCAAAATTTTGTCAATTTTTAAAGTTTATATTGCCTCAGATTTCTCGCGGTCGACCAAGCATAGCGCAACGGTCGACTGGATAGAATGATTTTCTGAACTTAGTTTTTGGATTTCTCACGATCAACTGGGCTTGTATCGACGGTCAATGTAGACAGTAAAAATTGCCTAAGAGCTCAATACCACCAGATGGCCCCGCCTGCCAAGCAAACTGAGCTCGCCCTCGTGCTCAAGCAAAGCTCGCCTGATCGAGCTCATGAGCACAAGCAAATGCTCGCCAAACACGCCCAGCTCGCCAACACGAGTTGGGGCTTGCCTGAACATTTGACTCGCCCACATGAGCCAAACACTTCGTTCGCATGCACGAACAAGGCCTCGCCTATTCGCTTGACTTGCCAGCACAAGTTAAGCTCGCCCAACTATTGGGCTCGCCCGCAGAGCTCAACCTCGCCTACTTGCTTGGTTTGCCCGCACGGACCAAACCTCGCATGTTCGCTCGAGAATATTTCACATATTAATTGCATATCATTAAAATTAAAAGACTATTAAAGAAAAAGCTCATTTTTGTAGAAAATTGTAAAACCCCAAAAATTTGAATATTTTGTGATAAATAATAATAAATATGTTATATATTTATAAATAACATATTATGATGTTTAAGTATGCTAGGAATTAGTTTGAGATCAATTCAATGTATATATGTATATATATAAGAGCAAATGCACAATTCATGCTCGATGATAAATCTGGAAATTTATGACCAGTGAAGAGATTTTATATTTCTCTCACAGATGTATTTAGCATTTGGAAAAACTTAAAAGATAAAAGTTGTAGGTATCTTCAAGAGCTTTCCAACAAGTCTTAGATCACCTCATTCCGAGGTCAGACGTGAAAGTTATGGCCAAAATATCGAAGATCGTTTTCCTAGTCAGATTAGGATTCCTGGTTCGGGTCAAACGGGTTTATTTCGGGTTTGCATATATATAAACATGTGTTTTCAAGAGTTTCAAACTCTAGCAGCCCCTCTTCCTCTCTCTGAACCCCTAGCCCTAAAGTTGAGAATTTTGAGAGCTTTGTGAAGCAAATATCGACACGAGGGCGAGATCATCAACGTGTAGCAAGGGGAAAACGGCTTGGTTGTACTTTTTTTTGGTTGCTGGTTATTTCAGAGGCTTAGAACGATGTCTAAGGCAAGATTATCTTCATCCAAACCCTTCCTCATAGTTAAATAGCTAGTTAGATGTTTAATATGATGTTGAATATGTGTTTTCATGCTTGAATCTTAACATGATGTGATAAAAGTTAAATTTTTGATGTTAAAACATAAACCAATGCTAGATTAGTAATTTTTTTTCTTGCTTTTTATGATAGTATAATGATCATGATCATTAGGATTTTTTATAATTTCATTTATATATGAGAAATTTAAGAGATGTACTAAATAAATATTTTCTGCAGAAAACTGTAGCAATTGTATCATGTTTAACTGAGATTTCGAAATATAAAATAAACTCTAAATTTAACCAAATGAGGGCCAAATGAAAGATATATGTATCTAGTTTCTAAAACAGAAGACTAATCCTAAAAATCATTTGTATAGAGAAAGATGTGATCTTTTTACTAACAACATGTCCTGTAGAAAAATGGCTGCACATATATAATATTTAACTAGAGATTTGGGATAACAAATGAACTCCAAACTGAACCAAACTTATATAATTTGAAATATATGTGAATCTAGTTTTCAAAACAGAAAACCATTCTAAAAAATCATTTGCATAGAGAAAGATATGATCTTTTTACTAATAACATGTCCTGTAGAAAAACGGCTGTACATATATAATGTTTAAATAGATATTTGGGATAACAAATGAACTCCAAACTAAATTAAACTTATGTCATTTGAAATATGTGTGAATCTAGTTTTCAAAACAGAAAACCATTCTAAAAAATCATTTGTATAGAGAAATATATGATTTTTTTACTAACAACATATCCTGTAGAAAAACTGCTGCACATATATAATATTTAACTAGAGATTTGGGATAACAAATGAACTCCAAACTGAACCAAACTTATGTAATTTGAAAGATGTGTGAATCTAGTTTTCAAAACAGAAAACCATTTATAAAAATAGTTTTCCTAGAGAAAGATATGCTTGTTTTACTAACATATGTCACGTCTGTTTTTTCTGCTCGTTTTGTGGAGCTGTGTTGCGCCGTTTTGAGGTGCGTTCGCGGAGTTTTGAGCCGCTTGATGTTATACGTATAGTCATGAATATGTTATGTTATATATTTAAGAATCCCAAGGGGATTATGATGAATTTGATTTGATCATATTTGAATTAGATATAGTTTATATACATGTTGGATGTCGTTGATGAGCACAGCTCAGTAGTATATGAGATAGTGCGTCGACATACCAAATATACATGGTTTATACATGAGCTGAATGTTGTTGATGAGCATAGCTTAGTACTATATGGGATTGTGCATCAACATACCTGAGATACAAAGATTTATATGAGGTGGATATCGTTGATGAGCTCAGTTCAGTACTACATGAGGTAGTGCGTCGATATTCCATATGTACAGGTCATTGAGTCGGATTTTAGGAGGCTTGATCTAGCCGTCCGTCCCGCACTAGGGTGCGATGAGGCTCGTGAGCCGTATTTCTAGGATGCCTATTTGATAGTCCGTCCCGCACATATGTTACGCACTGAGATCGCGATGAGACTAATGAGCCGTGTACACAGTTCAGTATACCTACAGGATAGTCTGTTGCACTGAGACAATTACTTGATAGCCTAAGTATGGTAGATGCCGATTATGAATACGACCTATCATTGAACTATATGACTGAGATATGTTACTTTTGAAAGTATACAAAAAATTATGTGTTGGTATTTTATTCTATCTCTCCAGTGATAGTGGAAGATATTATAAATACGATGTGTTGATATCTTATTTCGTTTACTATCTTTTTACTTTGAGACTTATGGTATATACATGAGGGTTTCCTTGTTTGGATTATTTCGCTCGACGTACCAGTCTCGTGTTATGGATTTCTAATTATTGGTTTCATTAGATTGTCTTTTCTTAGTTCGGTAATAATGTTTAGATATCTACAATTTGAGACTTATGGTATATACACGAGGGTTTCCTTGTTTGGATTATTTTGCTCGACGTACTACCTCTCGTGTTGTAGGTTTCTAAATGTTAATCTCACTTAGATACGAGGAAAATGAATCTAGGTAGACTATGCTTAATAGATAGAGCCTCCACTCCATCTAGCAGCCCTTCCCCTGGGGGCGGATGGAGGTAATCTTGCTGTAGCGCTCTGACGCTCTTGTTGTTGTTTTTTTTTCTTTTAAAAATACCCTTTCAGGTAGCTCAGAGTTTCAGAGAGCCACAGGGTGACGGAGTTCTGGCATAGTCGCCGTCGCGTATTTTTACTTGTAGAGACTCCACTGTAGTTTTAAATTTTATTCAGACTTAGAGTTTATTTCCATTTTGTAAAGGCAATGAGCCTTAGTTTGACTTTCCGTTTTGATTCATGTTGAGACATCGTATGTTTTTACAGACTCTAAATGTATTTCAGTTTATTTTCAGTTGAGACATGACCTTTATTTATAAGATATCATCCTCTTTATCATGTCTATTATTATCGTTCTACTTCTTTTCCTGTTTTGTACCTACGCTTTTATTTGAACCCACTAGAGGATATTACTGTGATTGGTGAAACTTGTTGTTGCACAGTGTGGGTGCATGACAGGTTTGACATCTCTGGGTTCACCTTGGACTGCAGCCATGAGTGAAAACAGGGGCGTCACAGTTGGTATCAGAGCTCTAGTTCCAGTATCATTAGGATCATCCTGTGTCGAGTCGTGGAGCTAGGATATAGTTTCTTAGGATTCGTATAGAGTCCGTAAGGATTTCCTAGTACGAGTGAGGACGATATATGCGTATATCTCAAAAATTAAGAATTTTTTTATGATAACTATTTTATGTTGATTGAAGGTGTTTGCGCGAATACTATGTGTTATGAATTCGTATTGTGAACGTTATATATATATATATGTATTTTTGCTATCTCACTTACTGTGAAAGTTAAGCTCTCCTTTTGATATTATAAATATCGAAACGAGGATGTGGTCGAGGTAAAACTCGTACCTGGAGAGCTGGGCTTGCAGCGCCGAGCCACAACAGGCTCCACAGTATTTGATCGACTTCATGGCGCCGTTAGCAGCAAGATCTTACAACAATCGAGGAGCAAGAAGTGTATCCGTTTCCGTCAGCAACACCACTTTCAAGAGATTCACCACCGATTGTACCCATCGTGGAAGTAAAGATGAAATACCAATGAGTTGTTGATAGAGCCGCAGAGCAGGAGATTTAACTCTGAAAGGATAAGAAAAATATCAGACAGTATGAGCACCAAAATTTCAAGGCACACCAGTTTCAATTGCAACCTATAAGGAAAAGAGTATATGAAAGTTTTTTGAACATCGGCTAGGAACCAAGCAGAAGTCTAATATATATTCAGCATTGAGGACCATCGCTGGAGGATAGCAACAACATCCAGATTTTTGACGAGACAACAATTATCACCTATTTGGGAGAATTTAGGTCATTTCTTCATCAAAAAATTAGCGCTAGTCTAAGTGAAGCAGGGAGATATACCCATAGTGAAGGAAGAAATCAAAATCCAGAATAGTAACATTGACAATGGCAAAAGAATCATTGCGGAAATCTAGAGAAACCTAACAACAGGAGAATGATTTTATCCCAGCAACAAGGACAAGATAAGAAAGGAGCACAATATGATTAGAGAGCACCAGAGTAGCGCAGAGATTCGGAGAAACATGTTACAATCACAACAAGGTCGAACAAATAGCAAAAGACTTGTAGCAGTTCACAGCAGGAAGCTAGCATGATAAAGGTCACAGTCGGCAATCTCAGAGTCGTAATTTCGGCCAGCAGTGAGGAAATAGAAGTACTACTTGTTAATTCAAAGATTTAGGGGCCAGCAGGCCAGATTTGCATTATCCAAGAGATTTGCACTATCCAGCAAAGTCTATTCAGCTGTACCGCATGATCAGGGTACGAGCGGAGCTTTATTCATGATTTCATTTTCAGTTCGGATCTAGTTTGATTTATCAAATTTGTTTATCTCTTATCCTTCGTACCTTTGTTGATGGGTGTCAGCTTGTGGCATTCCTTAGATTTTCCATTGTCAGTGCCTACCCCTCTAGGGGGTGTCCCTTCCATCTGTAGGAGATGTGTCATCAAACTAGATGAGTCTGAGTTAGACATCGAGTTGATCATGTTGTCGATGTCAAATTTTTGGTACGGATTGGTTATCTTCCTACCATGATTGTATTGACTGTTTTGCGTAGACGGTCAATTTGCGAGCGTCCGATGGGTCCGAGATGATTGTAGCAACCTCCCAGGGCAACTGGGTCCGAGATGATTGTAGCAACCTCCCAGGGCAACCGTTTTGCGGAGTCATTTCTGGCGTACATCGAAGAGGTGATGCGATGGGATTAGGGTATTGATTTATTGGAGACTAGAGTTGTCTCAGAGTATCAGGATGTCTTTCAGGACATACCTGGATTACCTCCTATGTGAGAGGTTGAGTTCTGTATTGAGTTGCAGCCAGACACAACCCTGATATCCCGCGCACCCTATCGCATGACACCAGCTGAGATGAGGGAGCTTCAAACCCAGTTAGACAAGTTGTTATCTTAGGGTTTTATTCATCGGAGTCATTCTCTGTGGGGAGTGCCAGTTCTCTTCGTGAAGAAGAAGGACGACAATATGTGTTTGTGTATTGATTATAAAGAGTTGAACAAGGTCCCTATCTGGAATAGGTACCCATTACCTAGGATTTATGACTTGTTCGATCAGCTGTGCGAAGCGCATATTTCTCGAAGGCTGATCTTCGTTTTGGGTTATTGTAGTTGCGAGTTCGGGAGAGGGATTTTCCCAAAGCCGTGTTTTCCTGATTCGATATGAATCTTTTGAGTTTCTGGTCATACCATTTGGGTTGACCAATGCACCCGCTGTATTCATGGATTTAATGAACCGGGTTTTTCGTCCCTTCTTGGATCAGTTCGTGATAGTTTTTATCGACGACATCCTCATTTATTCGAGATCGGAGGTAGAGCACGAGCAGCATCTCCGGTTAGCTTTGCAGACTCTACAGGAGCATCAGTTATATGTCAAGTTCAGCGAATGTGAGTTTTGACTTTTAGAAATCAGATTTCTCGATCACGTCATCAGCAGAAAGGGCATAGCAATAGATCCGGCTAAGATTTCAACAGTTCTTGATTTGGAATCCGCCGAAGACGGAGATAGAGATTCATAGCTTTTTGGGTTTAGCCGGCTATTATTGGAAGTTTATCTAGGATTTCTCAAAGATTTCGACATCACTTACATGCCTTACGAAGAAGGGTGTACAGTTCATTTGGAGCATGGAGTACCAGAAGGCCTTTGATTCCTTGAAGGCTAAATTGTCTACAGCGCCAATTTTAACTATTCCGAGCAACGACAGGACATTTGTGGTCTACACAAATACATCATTGGCAGAGTTAGGAGACGTTTTGATGCAGACTCAGAGAGTAGTAACATATGTCTCGCAGCAATTGAGAGTACATGAGCAGATCTATTTTCACTTATGACTTGGAGTTAGCAGCAATGGTATTTGCACAGAAGTCATGGAGACTTTACTTATATGAAGTACAGTTTGAATTATTCACAAACATCAGAGTCTTAAGTATCTTTTCTCTCAGAAGGAACTCAACCAGAGCAAAGGAGGTGAATTAAGTTCATTAAGAATTATGAGTTCGCGATTCAGTATCACCCGGGGAGGGCGAATGTCGTAGCAGACGCATTGAGTAGGAAGCGTCGTCACAGGATTGCAGCTTTGAGATGCTCGTTATACCGAGATCTCCACACACTTAGCCAGTTCGAATTTAGACCGGAGATTGGCGGGAGCAGTGCATTTTTGGGAGCTTTATCTGTACAGCCTTCTTGGAGTGACAGAGTGGTCAGAGCTCAGTTGAACGACTCTTGGATTCAAGCCCAAAAGGGAGAGATTTCTAAAGAGACAGAGGCTGATTGGACCGTTGGAGTAGATGGAGGACTTCGGATGAAGGGCCGATTAGTAATACCAGCTAATGCTCAGCTGAAGAAGGATTTATTCGACGAAGCGCATCGTACTAGGTATACAGTGCATCCAGGCACAACGAAGATGTACAAGGATCTGAAGAGACATTTTTGATGGAGTGATATACGTAGGAAGATTTCAGAGTATGTAGCTAAGTATCTTACCTGTCAGTGAATAAAGGCGGAACATCAGAGACCGACAGGAACACATCAGCCTTTACCCATTTCGGAGTAGAAGTGGGCGGATATTTCTATGGACTTTATTGTAGGGTTATCGAAGTCAAAGAAAGAGAATGATTCGGTTTGGGGTGATAGTTGATAGACTGATAAAGTCAGCATATTTTATTCCAGTGAGGATATTTATTCAGGAGACTATTCAACTTCGTGGAGTTCCAGATACGACAATATCAAATTGAGACAGATTGTCAGACGGAGAGAGTAAATTAGATGTTGGAAAACAAATTGCGGGCTTGTGTATTTTCAAGGAAGCTGGTGTTGGCCTTCTTGTTTTGATGATGATTTACAAACAATTTATTACTAATATTATTTGTCTAGTGTTTGTGCATTCCTATGTATTGTAGACAAACAACGTTGTTGGAGGATGGATGGAATCGAGCCTTAACAATCATATCAAATGGAGGTTGGCGGATTTATGGAGTGAAGCAACGTTAATTCAAGTTAAAGATCCAATTACAAGTTTCTTCCGCAAAGTTTACCAAGTCATGCTCATTGAAGACCTTCATCAAGCTTGGGTATATTTAGTATATGTTTATATTATGTGTGTTAATCCTATAAGCTCAAACATACACACACATATATATTTGTGATTTTCGTAACTATAAGTATTTTTATGCAAAATAAGTTTTGGACTATATTTACATCATAAACAACTTTTATTATGTCCATATAAATATTCCATAAGTTTTCAAAACTTGTTTTGAGTCAAAAATAACAATCACATGTTTTTCATATCTACGTCTTTTAGTGCTTTTGCAGAATACAATATTTTTCACAAATTATAAATGAAAATTGAGAAATTCTTTTTCTAACATGTTTGTTTTCATATTTACAAACATTTCTCAAAGTTTCATCAAGTTTGGAATTGATTTGTTATGTTTAATGGAATTTACAAAATCATAATTTTCATTCGTGCATGTTCGTGCATGTTTTACAAAATAGATGAGTTTTCATAAATGAAAAATGATATTCAAGAAATTCTTTCTTTGACATGTTTATCTACATGTTTAGAAACTTCCCTCAAAATTTTACTATTTTTGAAGTTGATTTACTGTGCCTAATTGATTTTACAAAATCGTGTATCACAGCAGATTTTCAGAAACTGTATTTTTGTGTTCAAATATTTATTTATCTCAACTGGGAAAATCTTTTTCAGAAATTCTTTCTCTGACATGTTATTCTACATGTTTAGAACATTCCCACAAAATTTCATAATTTTTGGAGTTCATTTACTATTTTAAATTGATTTTACAAAACAGATGCGTACTGCTACAGTAATCCGGTAGACCGGACCGGTCGACCGGAAATGTCTCTGGACGTTGGTTACTGTAGCTAACGGCTATAATTCCCAGATTGATGTTTAGGGTTTACGGTTTCTTCCCCCCTTAAAGTTCCGTCCTCGAAATTCAGAAATTCATACTTATTTGCAAATATTATACTAGAAAGCACTGATAGAGGGTCTAATTTAACCCACAAAATAAACATCTAAATATTTACTTTCTTGATAAGCATATATGGATATTTTAGTTAAACAATTCAGGATGACTATATTCCACTTAACCCTTTTAATCGAAGTGGTATCTAGTACGTCGAGCGAAAATTCAAACAAGGAACCCACCATATAGTTACCATGTATTCCAAAAAATTAAGAATTATAGTGTGAAATATCCTCATTCTAGCGGTTCAATCTAATATAACCACAAAATAAACTCGCACACTAAATCAATCCACTTCCTTATAGGTGCCAGAGTCGCGCGAATAACTATTTGCGCTCCTAAAAATCATCTTCTCGATGTCTTACATTAATTAACCAGTTAGAAACGAATCCCCCATTAATACCGTAACTAATGGACAAGGAACGACGCGAAAAAATCCAAACAGAAACCCCTTCATGATATATACAATGTTCACAGTACTTTAGGATGATAGCTGGTATACTTCTTCTTTTGTGTTAGTATAAACATCGCCCTAGCAATATAACATTAGCCATAACAGAGTCATACAACATTTAATTTACTAGTATCAAAAGTGTGCGGTAGTCGACGATGTATACCTCCGCGCGCTCCAATAGAACCTCCTTCACTCCTTTCCGGTTTCGCTGAATTGCCACAAAGGAAAACAATCTATGTTGTCTAACATTTCTTTGTTTCACTTTGAAGCATTACAAACTTGGATTGTCATCGTAGTCAGATCTTTCTAAGCTAAATCTTCAGGTGCGTTGATCATCGTTGCTGCTCTTCATAACATGAAAGTGTTCCTAAGCAAGAAACATGAAATGCATTGTGTATACAGACATCGATGCTGGAATATCTAGTCTGTTTTGACACGAACTTTCAATTGCTGTCCAAAATTGATACGGTCAATGTATCTCGGCCGTTAAGCTTTTTTGTTCCCGAATTGCTAACTCTTATTCAAATGCAGGATACCTTCCAGCCTAATCGAATCTCCAATCTGAAAACTCCACGGGCTTTTCATCTCTTATTAAGCATTAGTCTTTTGCCGACTCTAAATGGCTAGAATCCAGATCTCTGGTCAATAGTTACTTCCTCATACATCTGTCTCTAAGCTCTTTGGCCAAGTATTTAAATGCTTCTCGGCTCTACGCCAACATATAGGCGATTGTAGGCTCCCGTACGATACTTCAAACGGGGTATTACGATTGTCACTTGAATAATTTTTGTTCTAATACGAACTTATTCATAATGAATATGATCTCCCAGGTGTTAGACCCTTGAGCGGGGTGATTAGTGGCTTTATGTAATCTAATGCCGTTATATGCGCAATAAAATTAATAATGAGTTATCTTTAGCATAGTATGAATATGAACAACTATTAAGACTAGGATAAGCAATATTGAACAATGATGATGATATCCTTATATATGAATATATATATGCAAAGATTATATAAGCTAACACAAGGGTGGTAAAACATGCTAAACAATGATAGTGGATGAGTATAGTAATTTGAGGTATTGACAACTGGAGATATAAAATATGAACATAAATATGAAAGAACGCCAAAGCTCACTCAAAAAGCAAATATGATCCGGGTTCGCGACCTTCCGTACCTACGTTGCCGCTCCCCACTCCGGGAGAAATCCACTATCACCAGACCGGGTTTTCTAGCTCACCGAATAAGTTTACACCTCACAGTATTCGCGTTTTTCAACGCTACGATCAACGTGTCACACTTCACCTCACAATGTCTTTTCAACGCTTCACGATTCAGTGTCACTCCTCACACTCGGTTTTCTAGTTCACGAAAACTTCCACACACTCTGGTTTCTAGCTCACACAACAACCTTACAGCACTCACAATTGTAACAAATATTAAATATTGTTCTCTACAATAGATGAGGAGAACTCAATAAGCACAGAACTTAGTTACAATTCTTCACAACCTCTAATATACTATGTGTGCAATATTATAAGCTCAGTGGTGTTTGTGTGTACCAATTCAGATAATTTATAATAATCCTAAACGCTCATATAAAAAAACTAGCTTAAAGATATGATAATCATAACTTAAGCAAATGTAAGCCTAGATAGAGTTTTAGAAAACTTCTTCCAATAGATGACAAGTGTGGAGATGGAGATTTGGAGTCCAACAATGAGATGATCTCTTTTCCACTTGTGAAAACTCTTTCATAAACCAAAACAAACCACTAACACACTTAACCTGTTTTAAAACTCTTTAAATTGTTTATTATTTCTGAGTACCCTTAGAAGTATGGGGATGGTGGGTATTATTATGGACTCATGAAACGCCTCAAAAACCTAAAGAAACAAGCAAAAAAGTAAAAACGGATTATATCAAAATCTGGAATTATAGGCCGTTAGCGGACAGTTAACAACGTCGTGAGACATTTCCCGGTCGACCGCGTCCGTCTACCGGTATTACTGTTGCAGTGCGCATTATGTTTTGTAAAATAATTTATAATATAGTAAAATGAACTCGCAAAAATTATGAATTTTTTGATGGAATGTTTAGAATGTAGCAAGACATCATGTCAGAGATAGAATTTCGGAAAATATTTCCAGTTGAGAGAAATCAATGTGTTGAACACAAAAATTAGTTTTCTGAAATCTTGCTTGTGATGACACGATTTTGTAAAATCAATTAGGACAGTAAATCAATTTTCAAAAATAGTAATTTTGAGGCGAAGTTTCTAAACATGTAGTAACGGTCAAAGAAAGAATTTAGTGAATAATCATTTTTCTCCATTTGAAAACTCATCTATTTTGTAAAAAATTGCACAGAACATGACGAATGGTTGAAAATTGATGATTTGTGTAATTCATTAACATAACAAATTCTTACCAAACTTGATAAACTTTGATGCAATATTTGTAAAAAAAAAAAAACAAAAAAAAAAAAAAAAAAAAAATACATGAACAAACATGTTAGGAAAATAGAATTTCTCAATTTTGCATTTATAATTTGTGATAAAAAACACTGTTTCTGCAAAAGCACTAAAAGAGCGTCATTATGAATAAAATGTGATTGTTTATTTTTGACTCAAAACAAGTTTTGATAATTATGGAATATTTATTGGATCATAATAAAGTTGTTTATGATGTAATATGTGCCAAAACTTATTTTGCCATAAAAACACTTATAGTTACGAAAATCACAAATATTATATCGTGTGTGTATTTAGCTATATAGGTTAACACAAACATAATATAAACTATACTAAATATACCCAAGCTTTGATTTGAAGAGTCTTCAATGAGCATTGACTTGTTAACTTTGCGGAAAGAAATTGCTATTGGATCTTCTAACTGTGAATTACACGTTGCTTCACTCCATAATCGCAACCTCCATTTTGATATGGATCGTTAAGGCTCGATTCCAATCATCCGTTCCAACAAGTTGTTTGTACTTAAATAACATAGAAAGCCAAACGACTACGCGCAAACACACATTTAGGTATAATTGTTGTAAATCATCCATAAAACAGAAGGCCACAATCTCCCACCTTTTGATGATGATCAAATCATTTACAAAAAAAGGATATAATGCATGAAAAAACAATGAATAATATAAATTATAATTCCATGCATCTCACAGAAATAGTTATACATATATCACATATTTCTTCCCCTTGACAACATAAAAAAGGGGACATAAAGGAATAAGAGAGGTGAAAGCTCCCCCTATCATATAAGCATAGAAGTAGAGATATGAAGCAAGTATAAGTGATTGCCTCCCCTATCAAAAATTGCCAGCATATAGAATGTGATTGTAATAAAATCATTCATGCAACATATTTGAGCAAGCAAAGATGTTAAATATGCTAAAACAACGTCAATACATCAAGCGATATATAAGACATATATAGTATATCAAGATGAAGATATTGTTCATACCATAAAAGATGTATAAAATAGATTTATGAGTCAAAAGAAAGAGAGAAACATGGATTATGTAAAAGTTTTCAAATGAAAACAAAATCAACCAATTAAAATCATAATATCAACAGTTTTAATGTCATAAAAACAAATCATCATTGATTTTTCAAAAATCAAGAAGAGGCAACTCGTTATCTAGCTCTGAGCCTAGTATTCACCCATGAATGAGATTTTTAGCATCGGTAAACGATGTTTGGAGAATAAACACCCAATAACTATCGGAGGTTATATAAGCTACCAAACTTCTCTCAAAACAAACCAAATTAATTCATGTGAAACAAAAGATTTTAGATTATAAATTTCGTTTTTCATATAAAGAAGATTTCAAAGCATGAATTTTCAACAACAAGAAGGATAAAAACCATCTTAAAATTCTTATGTTTGAAAATCAAATTTGTTTGAGTTTACCCAATGAATCTTGGTACCAAAAGATTTAGCGGACATGCTCCCTATATGTTAAGCTCAAAACTGTTAGGGTTATATGCCCTTCTTAGTATTATGTGGCTGCAATTCAACAATGTCAAAAAAAATATTCATTCAAATGACCTTCGATTGCAATTTGGCAATGAAGAGATCCATTTGTTTTTGTGGACCATTAGCTCGTGCACTGGGAAATCATTTCAAATAAAATGTTTTCTTTAAAATTAGTTTTTGTCAAATTGAGAACATTTCCTTAAACAATGGTCTATTGCGAACATATTGCAATTTTAGATTACTTTTTGTATATCCAAAACAAAATTTAGCAAGATGTTCCAAAACCCTTACCACCAACATCACATTTAAAAACATGTGTGTGTCTATTGGAAGTCATTTGTCAAATGAGACTTTCTTTTCAAATCAAAGCAATATATGGCCAATATTGCCAAATCGACACACAAAAATCACATTTAAAACATGTGCTATGCTTATGATGACATTGATGAGTATGTGCATGTTGTATGTGATGAGAAGCTTATGAGGACTCAATGCACAAGAAATCATTAGTCTTTGGAGGATTTTATGTGACATCATAGCAATAACTTATTGCCTAAATTGACTTGTATGGCCCACAAATAGAACACTTATAAGTTTTGTATAATGTGTAATGAGTGGATGATTTCTTTATACTTGGCACACATATCCAAAGCTTTTTATTGATTATTAATGCGATATTTTTAAAGTTTGATCTAAGATGAAATATTATTTTTCATAGATTCAAGTCTATTTTTACGGGCACATATGTATTGTAGAATAGTAAATAAATTAGTTATTTATAAAAGAAGCTGTATCAGTTTCTTTAATGTTCTCTATTCTAACATGGCAATCAATTCTTAGCATGCAATAGGCTAGCAATAGATGAGATCATTTTCATATTGTCCAATTTATAAGGCATTGCTTCTGCTTTAAGCATAGTATTTTCATTTTTAATGAATCAAATTTGGACATAGCTTCTCATTGATCGGATTTATAAATTATCATGCTTGTGCCTTTCTTTAAATCATTAAAATCATTTTTGCCAATTATCTTAAGAGCCGATTGCAATAATTTTTCCACTAGCACAAAGCAAGTTAATCACTACATAGATAAATCAGTTATCCGGTTCTAACTCGCAACCTCCATTAGGGCCTAACGATCCTAGTGGCCGTGTGCATGTGCCCCCTTTTGCAGTTTGGAAGCGGGATCTCCAAAGCTTGTCGGATCGCCTCACAATCTCCTGTGATGCGCTTCTATGAATTTCCAAAAATGTATTGAAAGCGCTTATCAAAGGAATCAAGCTGTTTAGACAAAATGAATCACAATGCCATTTAATAAAAATTCTAATAAGTCTTGTGTCTAATAGACATCTTTTTGGTCATGTTTGCTCCCACTTGGATTTTCTCCAACGTTAGGCACAATATAAGCACATCAATGCATTTTCCAATAAATCCGATATGTTTAGATTGAACAATATTTTGATTCTAAAACAACCACTTTGGCATCAAGGGAAAGCATTGAATTTGGAGCATACTAGGAATTCATAAGCCTTCACAGATGCATCTTTCATATCCATAATTTTGCTAAAAATATGCGAAGCCACCTGATAACAAATTGCAATCAAAACAAGTTACACAAAAGATATACGTGGATCTTTAACTCAAGCGATTAGACCTTAAATCAAATGGCACACCCAGCTTCTGGATACCAATTGTAGACCCTAGGGGGGTGATTAGTGGATCTCATGCTATCTAATCCAATTATATGCTAATAAAAATTAATTAATGAGTTTATCCTCAGCAAGTATTGAATTAACACTATATAAGCTAGGGATAAGCAATATGAACAATTGGATATATTCCTATGATGGATAATATATATATGCAAGTATATATAAACTAACACAAGGTGTAACATCTTAAAAAGATGTAGTGGTGTCACAGCATAATGAGTAATGACAATGGTGATATAAAATATTGACAAAATATGAAGTAACCGCCAAAGCACATCAAACAAGCAATATGATCACGGAAGTTTCGGACCTTCCGCCTACGTCTCCGCTCCCCACGACTCCGGGGGAAATCCACTATTCACAACCGGGGTTTTCTACGCTCAACCGAATACACGGTTTACACTTCACAGTTATCGTGTTTCACACGCACCGATAACAGTTCACACTCCACCCCACAAATGTTCGGTTTTCAACGTTCACGATCAAATCGTCACTCCTCCACTCGGTTTTCTAGCTTCACGCGAAACTTCAACACACCCGCGGACCTCGGCTGTTTCTGCTCACCGAAACCATTACACCACTCACAATGCTAACAAAATATAAATTTGTTCCTCTTACAATAGCATGAGAACTTCATATTAACGCACAACTCACTGTTAAATCTGCTCACAAGCTAATATGTACTATGCTTCTTGGGCATAATACAATAAGCTCAAGTGGGTTGTGTTGTAACACATGGATGATATATATCAAATCTAAACTCAATCTAAAACTACGCTTTAAAGAATGCATACATCAACATCAAAACTTAAGAATGTAGAAGCTAGGATAGAGTTTATAAAACCTTCTCCATAGATGACAAGATGAGAATGAGATGTGGAGCCCAAACAAGAAGAGATCTCTTCCACTTGTGAAAACTTCTGGCTAAGACCGAAACACACTAACACACTTAAACACCTTGTTTTATAACTCTTAAACTTGTTTAAAACATTTCTTGAGTACCGTTAGAAGTATGAGGCATGGGCTTATTATAGGCCTCATTGAGACAAGCACAAAATCCAAGGAAAACCAAGCAAAAGACAAAAGAAATGGATTATATTCAAATTCATTGATAGAGTTCGTTTAGAACAATAATTATCAAGTGAGAATCGGTATGACCCCGTATGAAGTATCGTACGGGAGGCCTTACAGATCGCCTATATGTTGGGTAGAGCCGGAGAAGAGTTTAATACTTGGGCCAGAGCTTATGAGACAGATTACTGAGGAAGTAACATTGACCAGAGATCGGATTCTAGCCATTTAGAGTCGGCAAAAGAGCTATGCTAATAAGAGATGAAAACCCTTGGAGTTTCAGATTGGAGATTCGATTAGGCTGAAGGTATCGCATGTGAAAGGTGTTTAGCAATTCGGGAGACAGAAAAAGCTTACGCCGAGATACATTGGACCGTATCAGATTTTGGACAGCATTGAAGTTGTGTCATACAGACTAGATCTTCCAGCATCGATGTCTAGTATACACAATGCATTTCATGTTTCTATGCTTAGGAAGCACTTTCATGATGTAGAGCAGCAACGAATGATGAACGCACTGAAGATTTAGCTTTAGAAAGATCTGACTACGATTGAAATCCAAGTTTGTATGCTTGCTAGGGAAGACAAGAAATTTAGAAACAAGATGTTTTTCCTTTGTGGCAATTCAGCGAAACCGGAAAGGAGTTGAGGAGGTTCTTGGGAGCGCGAGGAGGGTATACATCGCGACTACCCACACCTGTTTGATCTAGTAAATTAAATTTTTGTATGACTTGTTTATGGCTTATGGTTATATGTATGGCGATGTTTATACTTAACACTAAAATGAGAGTATTACCACTTATCTCCTAAGTACTTGGAACATATGATATATATATGAGGGGTTTCTTGTTTGGATTTTTCGCTCGATGTACTTGTTCCATTTAGTTAGGTATTAAGTGGGGGTATTTACGTTTTAGATGGTTAAGTGTAGACATCGAAGATGATTTTTAGGAGCGCAAATATGTTATGTCGCGCGACTTCCTGCACCTATTGAGGAAGTGGATTGATTTATGTGTGCGATTATTTGTGTGGTTATATTTAGATTTAACGCTAGAATGAGGATATTTCCACTTAATTCTTAATCTTTTGGAATACATGGTATATATATGGGGGGTTCCTTGTTTGGATTTTTCGCTCGACGTACTAGATCCATTCGATTAAGGGTTAAGTGGGAATATAGTCATCCTGAATTGTTAAATATAAATATCCATATATGCTTATCAAGAGTAAATATTCTGAGATGTTTATGTTTGTGGGTTAAATTAGACCCTCTACGTGCTTTTCTAGTATTATTATTTGCTTAAGTATGATTTCTGAATTTCGAGGACGGAATTCTTTTAAGGGGGGGAAGAACGTAAAACCCTAAAAATTTGAATATTTTGTGATAAATAATAATAAATATGTTATATATTTATAAATAATATATTATGATGTTTGAGTATGCTAGGAATTGGTTTGAGATCAATTCAATGTATATATGTATATATATAAGAGCAAATGCACAATTCATGCTCGATGTATAAATCTGGAAATTTATGACTAGTGAAGGGATTTTATATTTTTATCACAGATGTAGTTAGAATTTGGAAAAACTTAAAAATTAAAATTTGTAGGTATCTTCAAGATCTTTCCAACAAGTCTTAGATCACCTCATTCCGAGGTCGGACGTGAAAGTTATGGCCAAAATACCGAAGGTCATTTTCGTAGTCAGATTAGGATTCCTGGTTCGGGTCAAACGGGTTTATTTCGGGTTTGCATATATATAAACATGTGTTTTCATGAAAATTAATATCCTTACATCAGAGTTTCAAACCCTATCTGCCCCTCCTCCTCTCTCTGAATCCCTAGCCCTAAAGTTGAGAATTTTGAGAGCTTTGTGAAGTAAATATCGACACGAGGGCGAGATCATCAACGTGTAGAAAGGGGAAAACAGCTTGGTTGTACTTCTTTTTGGTTGCTGCTTATTTCAGAGGCTTAGAACGATATCTAAGGCAAGATTATCTTTATCCAAATCCTTCTCCATAGTTAAATAACTAGTTAGATGTTTAATATGATGTTGAATATGTGTTTTCATGCTTGAATCTTAACATGATGTGATAAAAGTTAAATTTTTGATGTTAAAACTTAAACCAATGCTAGATTAGTAATTTTTTTCTTACTGTTTATGATAGTATCATGATCATGATCATTAGGAACCAATGCTAGATTAGTAATTTTTTTCTTACTGTTTATGATAGTATCATGATCATGATCATTAGGATTTGTCATAATTTCATTTATATATGAGAAATTTAAGAGATGTACTAAATAAATATTTTCTGCAGAAAACTACAGCAATTGTATCATGTTTAACTGAGATTTCGAAATAGAAATTAAACTCCAAATTTAACCAAACTAGTGCCAAATGAAAGATATATGTATCTAGTTTCTAAAATAGAAGACTAATATTAAAAATCATTTGTATAGAGAAAGATATGATCTTTTTACTAACAACATATCCTGTAGAAAAATGGCTGCACATATATAATGTTTAACTAGAGATTTGGGAAAACAAATGAACTCCAAACTGAACTAAACTTATGTCATTTGAAATATGTGTGAATCTAGTTTTCAAAACAGAAAACCATTCTAAAAAATCATTTATATAGAAAAAGATATGTCTTTTTACTAATAACATGTCCTGTAGAAAAATGGCTGCACATATATAATGTTTAACTAGAGATTTGGGATAACAAATGAACTCCAAACTGAATTAAAATTATGTCATTTGAAAGATGTGTAAATTTAGTTTTCAAAACAAAAAACCATTCTAAAAAATCATTTGTATAGAGAAAGATATGATCTTTTTACTAACAACATATCCTGTAGAAAAACTGCTGCACATATATAATGTTTAACTAGAGATTTAGGATAACAAATGAACTCCAAACTAAACCAAACTTATGTCATTTGAAATATGTTTGAATCTAGTTTTCAAAACAAAAAACCATTTGTAAAAATAGTTTTCCTAGAGAAAGATATGCTTGTTTTACTAACATATGTCACATCTGTTTTTCCTACTCGTTTTGTGGAGCTGTGTTGCGCCGTTTTGAGGTGCGTTCGCGGAGTTTTGAGCCGCTTGATGTTATACGTATAGTCATGAATATGTTATGTTATACATTTAAGAATCCTAAAGGGATTATGATAAATTTTGATTTGATCATATTTGAATTAGATATAGTTCATGTACATGTTGGATGTCGTTGATGAGCACAGCTCAGTACTATATGGGATAGTGCGTCGACATACCAAATATACATGGTTTATACATGCGCTGAATGTTGTTGATGAGCATAGCTTAGTACTATATGGGATAGTGTGTTGACATACCTGAGATACAAAGATTTATATGAGGTGGATATCGTTGATGAGCTCAGTTCAGTACTACATGAGGTAGTGCGTCGATATTCCATATGTACAAGCCATTGAGTCGGATTTTAGGAGGCTTGATCTAGCCGTCCGTCCCGCACTAGGGTGCGATGAGGCTCATGAGCCGTATTTCTAGGATGCCTATTTGGTTGTCCGTCCCGCACTCATGTTACGCACTGAGATCGCGATGAGACTAATGAGCCGTGTACACAGTTCAATATACCTACATGGTAGTCCGTTGCACTGAGACAATTACTTGATAGCCTAAGTATGGTAGATGCCGATTATAAATACGACCTATCATTGAACTATATGACTGAGATATGTTACTTTTGAAAGTATACAAAAAATTATGTGTTAGTATTTTATTCTATCTCTCCAGTGATAGTGGAAGATCTTATAAATACGATGTGTTGATATCTTATTTCTTTTACTGTCTTTTTACTTCTTAGTTGGAATCAATGATTAGAGATTTATAACTTGAGACTTATGGTATATACATGAGGGTTTTCTTGTTTGGATTATTTCGCTTGACGTACCAGTCTCGTGTTATGGATTTCTAATTATTGGTTTCATTAGATTGTCTTTTCTTAGTTCGGTATTAATGTTTAGATATCTATAATTTGAGACTTATGGTATATACACAAGGGTTTCCTTGTTTGGATTATTTCGCTCGACGTACTACGTCTCGTGTTGTAGGTTTCTAAATATTAATCCCACTTAGATACGGGGAAAATGAATCTAGGTAGACTATGCTTAATAGATAGAGCCTTCACTCTATCTAGCAGCCCTTCCCCTAGGGGCGGATGGAGGTAATATTGCTATAGCGCTCTGACGCTCTTGTTGTTGTTTCTTTTTCTTTTAAAAATACTCTTTCAGGTAGCTCGGAGTTTCAGAGAGCCGTAGGGTGATAGAGTTCTGGCATAGTCGTCGTCGCGTATTTTTACTTGTAGAGACTCCACTGTAGTTTTAAATTTTATTCAGACTTAGAGTTTATTTCCATTTTGTAAAGGCAATGAGCCTTAGTTTGACTTTCCGTTTTGATTCATGTTGAGACATCGTATGTTATTGCAGACTCCAAATATATTTCAGTTTATTTTCAGTTGAGACATGACCTTTATTTATGAGATATCATCCTCTTTATCATGTCTATTATTATTGTTCTACTTCTTTGCCTGTTTTGTACCTACGCTTTTATTTGAACCCACTAGAGGATATTACTGTGATTGGTGAAACTTGTTGTTGCACAGTGTGGGTGCATGACAGGTTTGGCATCTCTGGGTTCACCTTGGACTGCAGCCATGAGTGAAAACAGGGGCGTCACAGTTGGTATCAGAGCTCTAGTTCCAGTATCATTAGGATCATCCTGTGTCGAGTCGTAGAGCTAGTATAGAGTTTCTTAGGATTCATGTATAGAGTCCGTCATACCTGAAGAGCCGGGCATGCAGAGCCGAGCTACAACAAGCTCCACAGTATTTGATCGACTTCATGGTGCCATTAGCAGAAAGATCTTACAACAATCGAGGAGCAAGAAGTGTATCCGTTTCCGTCAGCAACACCACTTTCAAGAGATTCACCACCGGTTGTACCTGTCGTGGAAGTAAAGATGAAATACCAATGAGTACACCACCACCACAATCAGTTGTTGATAGAGCCGCAGAGCAGGAGATTTAACTCTGAAAGGATAAGAAAAATATCAGACAGTATGAGCACCAAAATTTCAAGGCACACCAGTTTCAATTGCAACCTATAAGGAAAAGAGTATATGAAAGTTTTTTGAACATCGGCTAGGAACCAAGCAGAAGTCTAATATATATTCAGCATTGAGGACCATCGCTGGAGGATAGCAACAACATCCAGATTTTTGACGAGACAACAATTATCACCTATTTGGGAGAATTTAGGTCATTTCTTCATCAAACAATTAGCGCTAGTCTAAGTGAAGCAGGGAGAAATACCCATAGTGAAGGAAGAAATCAAAATCCAGAATAGTGATAATGACAATGGCAAGAGAACCATTGCGGAAATCTAGAGAAACCTAACAACGGGAGAATGATTTTATCCCAGCAACAAGGACAAGATAAGAAAGGAGCACAATGTGATTAGAGAGCGCCGGAGTAGCGCAGAGATTAGGAGAAACATGTTACAATCACAACAAGGTCGAACAAATAGCAAAAGACTTGTAGCAGTTCACAGCAGGAAGCTAGCATGATAAAGGTCGCAGTCGGCAATCTCAGAGTCGTAATTTCGGCTAGTAGTGAGGAAATAGAAGTACTACTTGTTAATTCGAAGATTTAGGGGCCAACAAGCCAGATTTGCATTATCCAGGAGATTTGTACTATCCAGCAAAGTCTATTCAGCTTACCGCATGATCAGGGTACGAGCGGAGCTTTATTCGTGATTTCATTTTCAGTTCGGATCTAGTTTGATTTATGAAATTCGTTTATCTCTTATCCTTCGAACCTTTGTTGATGGGTGTCAGCTTGTGGCATTCCTTAGATTTTCCATTGTCAGTGCCTACCCCTCTAGGGGGGTGTCCCTTCCATCTGTAGGAGATGTGTCATCAAACTAGATGAGTCTGAGTTAGAGCAAGTTGGAAACTCTGGACGAGTTGATAACTCAGATCGAGTTTAACTCTGAACGAGATTGAACTCTTGAAAAAGAGTTGATTTGAACCGAAAGTTCGGTTATAAGCCAAGGATGAAGAAGCTCCTGTTGCCGATCTCCAAAATCCCAGCCGAAGGATGAATGATCTTCTTTGCTGCTAAGCTTCAGATCCAAAAAGCCAGCCCTTGACCGAATCTCCCTCCGTTGATGAGACAAAATCCGATCCTTTAACTCAATTGAGTTTCTCATATTTATATGGGATTATGGGTGGTACCTGCCCCCTTAATCCAATCCTAAGTGGGACGGAAATCCCTCAAATCTTGGGGAAAAAATGGTTCCTGGAACTGTTCGGTTCGTGTTTGAACGAGTCAAACGCCGAAAATGACGTTCTGGGCCCGAACTCCGCGTTTTAGACTAAAAACGCAGAGTTGGGCCTATTTTGGGTGGCTGAACGCACAGGCCGCGATGCGTTGTAAATCTGAAATGCAGAGTTGGGACGCAGAGATGAATTCTGCGTTTTGGACCTGAGACGTAGAGTTGGAACACAGAGATGAATTCTGCGTTTTGGACCTGAGACGCAGAGTTGGAACACAGAGATGAATTCTGCGTTTTGGACCCGGGACACAGAGTCAGGCTACGCATTAACTGTGCGTTTCTGGATTTGGGACGCAGAGTTAGGCTGCGCATTAACTGTGTGTTTTTGTTGTTGGACGCAGAGTTGAACTCTGCGTTTCAAGTCTACAAAATCTGCGTTTCGAGTTTGGAACGTAGCCACGACCTCTGCGTTTTGAATCTCAAATGTGGTCACGACCTCTGGGTTTTGAGTTTAGAACGCGGGCATGACCTCTGCGTTTTGAGTTTGGGACGCGAGCATGACCTCTGCGTTTTGAATCTCAAATGTGGTCACGACCTCTGCGTTTTGAGTTTAGAACGCGGGCATGACCTCTACGTTTTGAGTTTGGAACGCGGGCATGACCTCTGCGTTTTGAATCTTGGATGCAGAGTTGAGCCTCTAGTGGGCTCGGTGAACTTCAGCCTAAGTCCAATGTTCAGACGAAGTCCAGTCTTGCAGACGGACTTCAGAACATAACTTGCTGCGAAGAACAGGTCATAACTTTCAAACCGTAAGTCAGAATTGGACGAATTATATATGAAAATCGGCTATCTCGATGAGACGGAGCCGACCAAACCTACCCCCTTAGGGTTCGGTTTGCTCCGTCGATTTTTCTAAATTCCTTATGGTTTGAGAGATATCTGTGTTTTAATATGAAAAGACCGTCAATTTGTAGTCTCTTTTGCTAGAGCATTGCAAAGATCGTCACCTTGTAACCTTCGTCTTGGCTCCTTATCAATTTGTAGTCTCTTTTGCTAGAGCATTGCAAAGATCGTCACCTTGTAACCTTCGTCTTGGCTCCTTAAAAATATGAGAGTCATCAGATTGTAACTCCCGATGTTGATTGTAAAGGCTGTTGAATTAGAGCTTTCATTAGTTGTTGTGAAGGTCATCAGATTGTAACCTTTCTCGATCTATGTGAAAGTCTTCAAATTGTAACTTTCTGGAAGTCGTCAGATTGTAACTTCCATCATCGGTGTTTGATGGGGATTGGCTATCTGTTGTGATTTTTAGACAGCCTACATAACCAAAACGATCACAAAAATCACATTGATACGCATTAGCATGCTTATGATGAATTTTATGAGTATGAGCATGTGAATGTGTATGTGATGAAGAAACTTGATGAGATACACATTAGCAAATTGAACACTTATAAACTTTGCTATATATGTGTGCATAATGAGTGGATGATTTTGACTGAGACTTAGCACACATATCAACAAGCTTCTTATGTTTATCAATGCATGAAGTTAAGGTTGAACCTAAAGATGATATGCGATTTTTGACAAGATTCAACTCATCATTAGGCACAACATCATTGATAATAGAAGTAGAGCATGTATGGTTATTCTTAAAAGAATCAAATTCATTTCTAATGCATTCTACTTCTAGCATGGCATCATCATTAGCATGAGTTAAGCTAGAAATGGATGAGGTCAATTTTTCGTTTTCTAAATTTAATAAGTCATTGTTTTCTTTAAGCATAGTATTTTTTTTGCAATGACATAAAATTTGGAACCTAGCAACTCATGATCGGATTTCAAATCTTCATGCTTGCTTTTTAAATCTAAAAAGATATGATGCAATTTGTTGTAGGCATACTATAATATTTCAAAAGCACAAGCAAGTTCATCACTACATAAATCATTAATGGATTCGAACTCGCAAACCTCACTAGGGCTATCGCCTAGTGCCATTGTGCATGATGCTCCAATTAAACTTGAAGAGGAAGCCTCCAAAGCTTGTCGGATTGCTTTCAAGTCCCCTTGATGTGCTTTAATAAATCTTCATAAGGTGTAAGCACTATCAAAATGAACAAACTTGTTAGAAAACGATGAGTCAAAAGTTTTATGTATAAATTCTAACATAAGCTTATTCATTGTAAACATTCTATGATTATTTTCATTCCACTTGGATTTCTCCGTAGTGGGTACAATATAAGCATAATCTATAATATCCCACAAATCAAAATGTCTAGATCTAACAAATATATTAAATCTAGAACACTATTGGTCATAGGGGAAATTATCTATTCTAGGAGCAACATTAGGATCATAGCCTAAACAAGGTGCACCATTCATATTCATAATTATAATTATATGCAAGCAAGATAAATAAATCGCAAAATTAGATTAGCACTAAAAAGATAACTTGGATCTTTAACTCAAGACGATTAGACCTTAAATCAAAGAGCACCAAGCTCTGATACTAATAGAAAGCACCAAATGCCACTAGAAAAGAACCCTAGGGGGGTGAATAGAGTTTATGCTAATCTAATCTGATTTTATACCAATTAAAAACTATTTAACAAATTATCCTAGCAATAATGATATTCAACACGATATGAGCAAGGATATATAAACTAACACAAGGGTAAAATAAACAATAAACAAACAAGAGTGATAGTGCGCAAATAAACAATGCAAACACACAATATAATCATGGAGTTCGGACCTTCCGTCCTACGTCTCCGCTCCCCACTCTCGGGGAGAAATCCACTATCACACCGGGTTTTCAACGATCACTCGAAAATATTTACACCACACAATATCGGTTTTCAACGCTCACCGATCAATGGTCACAATCTCACAATGTAACTACACTAACTACCACCTCAAGTGTTGATCTCTAGCCCTTGTCTCCCTCAAATGTTAGGAATTATAACTTTTCTCTAGGCATTACCACCTGCCCCACTCCTCTTGGGACGACCACATCTCTCACCACACACTCCTCTTGGTGTACTAGTGTAATACAAAGTTAACCTCACAATTAAGCACAAATACAACAATGGTTGTTCTATACTATGCATGGGAACTCAATGAAAGCTCACTCTCTGAGTCACAAACCTACAACCCCAAATTATACTATGTATGCAAATACAATAAGCTCAATAGGTTGTGTGTGGACAAAGAGATAAATCAAATCAAACTAAACTCAAATAAACTCTAGCTTATGGAAATAAAAATCAAACATATATAATAGCTAGATTGAGTTTAGGAAAACTTCTCTATATGATAACAAGAGAGAGGGAGAAGAGTGAATGCTCAAACACCAAAGGATGATCTCCACTTGCTCTTGTGATAGTTTCTTCACAAACAAAACTCTTAAACAAATTTAAACACCTTTAAACAAACTAAACAAACTTTTAAAACATTTGTAAAACTTTTCTCTTCACTACATAGAACTGAGGATATGTGGGTGTATTTATAGGAGCCCCAAAGCCAAGAGAAAACAAGGCAAAAAGACCAAAAACCCAAAACAGGAACAGGCTGAAAAAAACTAGTCGTTACAGCATCAGTCGACTGATGAGCTGACTGTTGTAGGTATTTTCCAGCTCATCAGTCGACTGACTACCTTTATCAGTCGACTGATGGATCATTAGTCGACTAGTCAGTCGACTAAAACAAAATAGAAACTTTTTTGTAATTGCAGGCACTTTCATCAGTCGACTGATCAGTCGACTGATAACACTGTATCAGCCTGATATGAATAGTAAAACTAATTTTTGAAGTGTCTTTAAAAATAACAAATAAATTCTAAAAAATATAAAACTTTGGAAAATCATTGTAAACATGTAAATGAACATGTTACAAAAAGAATTTTTAGAATTTCACTTCTCAATAGTGAAAACTTGTTATTTTACAAAAATGTTCAAATCATGCAAACTTAATATACTTGAAATATAATGTTTTGACATAAACCAAAATTTGAAACTTTGTAAAATAATTTTATAGACTTAATAAACTATGTATAAAGTGATATTGAAGTCTATAAACTAATAAAACAATATTTTATCAAAAATACCTATATTTTGATAAAATCAACAAATATGTGTGTGTGAATAACATGAGCTTAAAGTATTAACACACAAGTATAAACCTATACTACAAACACTATAAACTATATACCCAAGATTGAAGGTCTTCAATATAGCTCGACTTGGTAAACTTGCGGATGTAGATTGAACTTGAATCTTTAACTTGAATTGTAAGGCATCATACCACAATTCCGCCAATATTCATTGGATATGATCGTTGAAGCTTGATTACATCCATCCTCTAACATATTGTTTGTCTACAATAAATAGGAAAATACAAGTACTAGACAAATAATATTAGAAGTAAATTTTTTGTAAATCATCATCAAAACAAAAGGACCCAACAATCTCCCCCTTTTTGATGATGACAAACAATTTACAAAAAGATATATATGCATGAAAGGAAATAAATATACAAATTATAATTATCATGCATATAAACAAAAAGAATATACTCATAATATTTCTTCCTCTTTGACAACATCAAAAAGGCGAAAACAAAAGAATGGAGAGAGCGAAAGCTCCCCCTACCAATAAGCATGAGTGAGTATAAAACAAATATAGGGATTGCTCTCCCTATCAAAATGCCTTAAGGAATAAATGCAATAAGGACCAATGCAAACATATGTGAGCAAGCATAGATATAGAAAACATGCTAAGTATAACTCACATATAAAGAGACAAAGAGAACACATATAGATATGTCATTATGAAATAGTGTCTTATGGAAAAAAATATAAACCATGTATAAAATAGATTTATAAAATCAAAAGAATGAAAGAACATGAGAATCATGAAAAAATATTTTCAAGTGAAGACAAGACATGAGAATCATGAAAATCATGACAAACATGAAGGTCCAAATGAAAACAAATCACTCATATGAAATCATAAATCAAAATTTAAACCACAATCACATAAAAATATAAAACCAAACCATCATTGATTTTCAAAAAGTAAGAGAGGCAACCATATCAAGCTCTTGAGCTTGTTTCAACCCATATAAATATTTTTAGCACCCGGTAAACAAGATTTGAGAATAAACACCCAATAAATCCGGAAGGTTATATAAATACAAACCTCTCATGATAATCAAAACAAAAAATCATGAAAACAAAAGAATTGATCAAAAAATTTGTTTTCATATTCAAAAAAAAAATTTAAAAACACATTTTTCAAAACCAAGAAAAAAAAAAATATTAAAAATCTTGGTTTAAAAGGATTTTTGGCACCCAAGCATTCTTGGTGCCGAATTGGTTAGGGACATGACCCCTATCATTCAAGCTCAAAGCTCTAGGGTTATGAACCCTCTTAGGCGCATGTGGTGCACGGACACGGTCATAACGAAAATTACTCAAATGAACCTTCCGATTGTAATAAGTACAATGAAAAAAAACATTTACTTATGTTGACCAAACGGTTGTGCACGGGACTCATTTGCAAAAATAGGTTGTTCTTTAAAATTATTTTGCAAACATGAAACTTTCCTCAAATCAAAACAAAATTTGGTCAAATGACCAAAACGACCACAAAAATTACATTGATACACATTAACATGCTTATGATGAATTTTATGAGTATGAGCATGTGAATGTGTATGTGATGAAGAAACTTTATGAGATGCACAATGATCATTAGCATTGTTATGTTTGTGTGCATCATAGCAAAATTTAGCTAAATGACCTTTTCGGCCGTAAATTAAACACTTATAAACTTTGCTAAATATGTGTGCATAATGAGTGGATGATTTTGACTTAGACTTAGCACACATATTAACAAGCTTCTTATGTTTATCAATGCATGAAGTTAAGGTTGAACCTAAAGATGATATGCGATTTTTGACAAGATTCAACTCATCATTAGGCACAACATCATTGATAATAAAAGTAGAGCATGTATGGTTATTCTTAAAAGAATCAAATTCATTTCTAATGCATTCTACTTCTAGCATGACATCATCATTAGCATGAGTTAAGCTAGAAATGGATGAGGTTAATTTTTTATTTTCCAAATTTAATAAGTCATTGTTTTCTTTAAGCATAGTATTTTCTTTTGCAATGACATCAAATTTGGAACCTAGCAACTCATGATCGGATTTCAAATCTTCATGCTTGCTTTTTAAATCTAAAAAGATATGATGTAATTTGTTGTAGGCATACTATAATATTTCAAAAGCACAAGCAAGTTCATCACTACATAAATCATTAATGGATTCAAACTCGCAAACCTCAATTGGGCTATCGCCTAGTGCCCTTGTGCATGATGCTCCAATGGAACTTGAAGAGGAAGCTTTCAAAGCTTGTCGGATTGCCTCCAAGTCCCCTTGACATGCTTTAATAAATTTCCATAAGGTGTAAGCACTATCAAAATGAACAAACTTGTTAGAAAACGATGAGTCAAAAGCATTATGTATAAATTCTAACAAAAGCTTATTCATTGTAAACATTCTATGATCATTTTTATTCCACTTGGATTTCTCCGTAGTGGGTACAATATAAGCACAATCTATAATATTCTACAAATCGAAATGTCTAGATCTAACAAATATATTAAATCTAGAACACCATTGGTCATACGAAAAAATTATCTATTCTAGGAGTAACATTAGGATCATAGCCGCCTAAACAAGATGCACCATTCATATCCATAATTATAATTATATGCAAGCAAGACAAATAAATCGCTAAATTAGATTAGCACAAAAAAGATAACTTGGATATTTAACTCAAGGCGATTAGACCTTAAATCAAAGAGCACCAAGCTCTGATACCAATAGAAAGCACCCAATGCAACTAGGAAAGAACCATAGGGGGGTGAATAGGGTTTATGCTAATCTAATCTGATTTTATGCCAATTAAAAACTATTTAACAAATTATCCTAGCAATAATGATATTCAACAAGATATGAGCAATGATATATAAACTACCACAAGGGTAAAATAAACAATAAATAAACAAGAGTAATAGTGCGCAAATAAACAATGCAAACAAATAATATGATCACGGAGTTCGGACCTTCTGCCTACGTCTCCGTTCCCCACTCCCGGAGAGAAATCCACTATCACACCGGGTTTTCAACGATCACCCGAAAACGTTTCCACCACACAATATCGGTTTTCAACGCTCACCGATCAACGTTCACAATCTCACAATGTAATTACACTAACTACCACCTCAAGTGTTGGTCTCTAGCCCGTGTCTCCCTCAAGTGTTTGGAATTACAAGCTCTCTCTAGGCATTACCACCTACCCCACTCCTCTTGGGACGACCACATCTCTCACCACACACTCCTCTTGGTGTACTAGTGTAATACAAAGTTAACCTCACAATTAAGTACAAATACAACAATGGTTGTTCTCTACTATGGATGAGAACTCAATGAAAGCTCACTCTCTAAGTCACAAACCCACAACCCCAAATTATACTATGTATGCAAATACAATAAGCTCAATAGGTTGTGTGTGAACAAAGATATAAATCAAATCAAACTAAACTCAAATAAACTCTAGCTTATGGAAATAAAAATCAAACATATAAAATAGCTAGATTGAGTTTAGGAAAACTTCTCTATATGATAACAAGAGAGAGGGAGAAGAGTGAATGGTCAAACACCAAAGAATAATCTACACTTGCTCTTGTGAAAGTTTCTTCACAAACAAAACTCTTAAACAAATTTAAAAACCTTTAAACAAACTAAACAAACTTTTAAAACCCTTGTAAAACTTTTCTCTTTAGTAAATAGAACTGAGGATATGTGGGGGGTATTTATAGGAACCCCAAAGCTAAAAGAAAACAAGGTAAAAAGACCAAAAAACTAAAACTAGAAAAGACTGGAAAAAACTAGCCGTTACAGCATTAGTCGACTGACGGCTTTCATCAGTCGACTGATGAGTTGACTATTGTAGGTATTTTCCAGCTCATCAGTCGACTGATGGATCATCAGTCGACTGATGGATCATCAGTCGACTGGTCAGTCGACCAAAACAAAATAAAAACTTTTTTATAATTGTAAACACTTTCATCAGTCGATTGATCATTCGACTGATAACACTGTATCAGCCTGGTATGAATAGTAAAACTGATTTTTGAAGTACCTTTAAAAATAATAAATAACTTCCAAAAAATGTAAAACTTTGGGAAATCATTGTAAATATGTAAATGAACATGTTACAAAAAGAATTTTTAGAATCTCACTTCTTAATAGTGAAAACTTGTCATTTTACAAAAATGTTCAAAACATGCAAACTTAATATACTTGAAATGTAATGTTTTGACATAAACCAAGTTTTAAAACTTTGTAAAATAATTTTATAGACTTAATAAACTATGTATAAAGTGATATTGAAGTCTATAAACTAATAAAATAACATTTTATCAAAAACACCTATATTTTGATAAAATCAACAAATACATGTGTGTGAATAATATGAGCTTAAAGTATTAACACACAAGTATAAACCTATACTACAAACACTATAAACTATATACCCAATGTCACGCCCCGCTTCCCAAAATACCGGGGAATCGGGACGCGAGCAAGCCCGCGACGTATTAGACTGAGAAGAGTAAAACAATACGAAGTCACAGGTCCCCGATCACAATCAGCAAGAATATAATAGACAACTCAGAATAAAGAAATATCATATCACAAACGGGATAACATCCGAGACATAAAATTCGGGTCAACATGCCCTTATACAAAACTGAACAAAAGAATACTGGAGAGATACAAAAATACATTGATCAATAGAAAAAGAATGAACTACAAAAGTAAAGTGGAACCATCAAGAATAGGCTTCGACTCCTTCTTCTGCTCCGTCTACAAGGCACTCCTGCTGAGGATCTTCCGGCTCCTGGCGATCTCCTAGCTGAACCTGTTCTTCTCCTAATTCTGACGTACACCAGAGAAAACAGGTGTACGTCAGGTGCATAGCGCACGGCAAGACCCGACCCCACAAAGAAAATAGGAACGGTCGAATGACCAAAGCAATAATAATAATAATAATAAATAGAAACATGCAGCTGGAATACTAACAAGCCAGATGCAATCCATCACTAGAGTATAACGATCATAAGAATCCATAATCATCCGTGTAACAAGGACATACCCCTAGATAGAATTAATACTTAAAAATCTACAACTCGAGACGTAGTACGTCGAGCGAAATAATCCAAACAAGGAAACCCTCATGTATATACCATATGTCTCAAATTGCAGATAATTAAATATTAATCCCGATCTATGTATGAAAAGAACAACACCGGTCTACATCTCAACAAAACTAACAAAGTCCACCATAAAGCACACAAGCAGATTATTCTTGTTTTACATGTTATTTGAATTGGGGAAGAATATTTTGATGTATATAATCGGGTCCCCGTAAAGTCGTCCGGGGGCCGCCTTCAAGTCAAGTATTGGCCCTCTGGCCCATGTACATAACACTCACGATATCACGATAACAAGAAAGCGCTGTGCCCATTTATATACATGCTATATTCTCCGTCCAATCCCCCTTTATAACCCCATGTTTGTCATATTAATTAAGCAACTGTACATGAAATATTATGCACTAGCCACGGAGTTACCGTGGAACGACTTCTGTAAAACTATGAACATAACCGTGACTCGTAACACGTCCGATCAAGAGTGCATCGTCTAGTCAATGCTATAATAATAATAATAATCAAGGAAACCTCATACCGGGATATCGATATCGAGGGAACTCGGGACTCCTCACATCGGGATATCGATGTCGAGCGAGTATAGCCATGCTTTGAAGCACGCTTATAAATCATACTTTTAACAAAAGTCATCTTCATGTACAGTCTCTCCTATTGGATAACAACTAAGTGATAAAACAACAAGCTTCCACACAGCTATTCATGTCAAGCAATCCCACGCAGGTAATAATATATCACAGACTAAATTAATTAACTAATTACTAACAGATATAAATATTGAAATGGCAAGTCGCATAATAATTTACGATAAACTAATAATTAAAATGAAATAATTAAGGTTCGGAATCTTGCACATAAATAATCTACAACAAATATAAGAACTGGAACGAAACTAAACAAGGATCGGGATCTTGCCTCGGGGTTCGTCGAACGACTCAACGTCGACAGCGCAGGTCGGATCTGACGCGGAGAGGCGGCGGTTTGGGCTGAGGCGCGATGGGCTGCTGCTGGTGCACGGGGCGAGCTCGGGGCAGATGAGAGTGGCGAATGGAGTTGGTTCAGGGGAGGAAGTCGGCGACGCTGTGCAGAGAGCTCGCTGCTGCGGTGGTTGCTCAGGTGGGCGCGGCTACTCGAGGCGTCGGGGAGGAGGCAAGGGGATGATGATGATGGCGGCGAGCTCTGGGCGTTCATCGGAGAAGGGAGGGGCGACGAACAGGGGAGGCGTTGCTGGGCGTCGACGTGCTCAGGCGGCGGCGACGTGCTCAGGCGGAGGCTGCAGGTCGAGGTCGGAGGTCAGGCCGACGGGAGATGGGAGCAGGTCGGAGGGAGCTCGAAGGGGTGAGGTGGCCAGAACGCGACGCTGGGCTTGGGGGCGGCTGGTCTCAGGCGGTCGTCGACGTGGTGGAGGAGCTTTGGAGGCGGCAGAGGTCAAGGCGGTGGCTCAGGGGGTGTCGAGTTCGTCGGAGGCGGAGCGGGTGGTCGAGGTTGGTGAGCGGAGCATGGTCGAGGTGCGGGTGATGGGCGGCGGAAGAGAAACGCGAGAGAGAGAGAAGTCAGGCGGCGGCCGCGGGGCTGGAGGTGGCCACGGTGGCGGGTCAGCTGGCGGCTAGAAAGGAGAGAACGAGAGAGAGGGGGCGGCGGTGCTCAGGTGGTCGACGGAGTTGAGGCAGGGGTGGCCGCGCTGGGGTTGGTGGTTGAGGCGGTGGTCGGAGAACTGAAGGAGGCGAGTCTGGTGGAGGGGAGCTTGATGAGGAGAGAAGGTCGGACGTCGGACGTGGTGGCGGGATTGGTCTCGTGGACACGAGAGAGGAAGAAGGAGATGCTGTTGGGGGTGGCGGCGTGAAAACACGGAGAGGAGAGAAGAGAACAAAGAAAACGCACACACATATATATATAAGAAATTAGGGTTTTGAGTTAGGTATTTAAACAAAAATAATTAAAATAATTAGTTATGGGTATTAAAAAATTAAACCAATTACGGAATAATTATCTACAATTAAAAACGTACATATTAAGCTAATACAACATTTGATACAAAATAGTTGAAAAATACCCATATTATATAATTAAACAAGAATAATTAATAATAAAAATATATTTACTTATATTTAAAATCAAATAATTATGGGACAATTATGTACGCAGTAAAACGTACTAGTTATACTAATACGATAGATAATATGTGACAGTAGAAATAATACAATAAATTATACTAAAAACACGTAATTAATAATACAATGTATTATATGAAATAATTTGTAATAATGTTAATAATACAATATATTATTTAAAATATTACGTAATAGTACCGATAATACAACAATTTAATTCTAGAAATTTTTACCGTACAAAATAAATTTATAAATATCAAAATCATTTAAATAAATATATAATTAGATTTTTAAATTATAGAAAACTATAGAAAATCGAGTAAAATACATATACTCTTTTATAAATAATAATTAAATATTTTAAAATGCTAGAAATTTATTTTAATTAATATCACAATTTCACGGTCATTACACCCAAGCTTGAAGGTCTTCAATATAGCCCAACTTGGTAAACTTATGGATGGAGCTTAAACTTGAATCTTTAACTTGAATTGCAAGGCTTCATACCACAATTCCACCAACCTCCATTGGATATGATTGTTGAAGCTTGATTCTATTCATCCTCTAACATATTGTTTTTCTACAATAAATAGAAAAACACAAATACTAGACAAATAATATTAGAAGTAAATTGTTTGTAAATCATCATCAAAACAAAAGGACCCAACAGGAAGAGTCCTTGAGAAGAGCCAAGTATTAGAGCCTTGAGTAAATGAGCAGAAGGTTCAAGGAGGTAGCTTTGAGCACAATCAAGAGCTTTTGAGTTCCTGATTGAAGAGCAAGGAACCCAGCCTCCTTTATGTTGGCAAAAGGAGGCTATAAATAGACAAGCGATGACATCCTTTGATTGGTGAGATGTGACCACCAATAGGGTTGAGAAGCTTCATGTCCTCCTCTAGCTTTGGGATGTGACCATATAGGGGTGATAAGAGTCATGCCTCATCATCATCCAGGATGTGGGAAGTGGGAATGCCCACTCCCACAAGCAAGCAGCCGCTTGCGTTGTTCGTGCGGGCTGACGAGGCGAAGCCGGTAGGCTGGGAGCCGGCTTGAATGCTCAGGCGAGCTTGCAGGCAGGGCTTGTGAACCAGGCGGGTCGGGGCTGATGGCCCCTCCAGGCGTGATGAGCTGTGTTCGTTGGGCACGAGCGAGTTCGTGGCGGAGCCGTTACGCTCCTGCAGGTGGGCTTGGACTGCGTGGCAGGCGAGAGTGAATATTCAGGCAGGTCAAGGCTCGTACATGGCGAGCCCTTGAATCAAGCGGGGGCTTGACTGGCGGCCAAGCCAGTAAACAGGCGAAACGCCCAACTCATGCCGGCGGTTGGGCGAACAGGGCGAAGGATTGGTTCGTGCCGGGCAAACCAAGGTGACAGGCGAGGCTTGGTCTCGTTTCTAGGCGAGCAAGGCATGTAGGGGGTTTGAGCTCGTGTGTGGGAGCTTCTGGAATCAGGCGGGGTTTGTTCGTGCGGGCAAACTAACTATCAGGCGAGGCTCGGTTCGTGTGGGTGAACTCGAGAGTCGGGGTGTAGACTTGGTTTGTGCTTCGGGAGCCAAGCAAACAAGCGAGCTTTTGGTTTGAGCATGTAGTCGAGCTCAAATTAAATGGCAGGCGGGGCCATCTAGTGGTGTTGGTCTCTAAGATAATTTTTACTGTCTACAGTACTCTTAGGTACCCACCTCAACTTATAAGCATAAGTATCATTTCTAATTCTACAATGAGTGGAGATGTGGCCATGTCTCATGCAATAAGTACAAACAATTTTTTTTGTAAGAGGGTACATGTGATTGATAAAACCATTTTCTATCAAAATGAGCATGGCTAGAAGAAGCATGATTAGATTTTAACAAAGCAATTTCATTGTTCAATCTCTCAATTTGAGATCTATATTGTTTGTTTTCGAAATCAATATCACCAATTATAATTTCATTGTTCAATCTCTCAATTTGAGATCTATATTGTTTGTTTTCGAAATCAATATCACCAATTATCTTATCTTTTAAAATAATAGCATTATTCAAAGAGGATTGTAATAATTCAAGCTTTGAATCACATGAGTTGTGCAATTTTTTAAAAGATGAGTATTCTTTAGCTAATTTTTTAAACTCAAAATTTAATTCGACAAGTGTGTTTTCCAATTCACATTCGGAATCGGATATTACCTCATCATCGTGAGTCATGAAACATACATTTGGATCTAGGAAGACATAATTTACCACTTCATCATCATCATCCGAATCGCGAGCTTCAGATTCTTCTCATACCGCATACATAGGCTTCTTCTTCTTGTACTTTATGTATTTTTCTTTTACCTTGGGGCAATCTCTTGCCATATGTCTCGTTCCACCGCATTCAAACCATTTTCCTACATGTGAAGAGAACTTGTTAGAACAATTATTTTTAAAGTTTTTATTTTTCCTTACCAATCTTGATATTCTCTTAGAGAGATGTGTCACTTCTTTCGAAATATCATTTTCGCTATCGGAGGAAGAAGAATCATTTTCGATTGCTCCTTTGAGCGCAATTGATTTCATCTTTGGAGAAGGATCTTCATTTACTCACGGGGTTCTTCTTCTTTCTCCTTGATCTTCTTTTCATTAAGTTTAAGCTTCCCATTAAGTCCATCAATGGTGAGTTTTATGAGATCATTTTCCTCCTTTATCGCCATTACTTTAGGCTCTCATGCCGGTGTAAGAGAACGAAGGATATTGTAGTTCTTTTTTTGGTTCTAAAGCACCTTGTCAAGAACATGTAGTTGATTCACAATGTTAATAAAACGACTAAACATAGCATCAATAGATTCATTTGGAAGCATTTTAAATAGTTCATATTCATGCATGAGATTGCTAATTTTAGATTCCTTGACTTGAGGAGTTCTCTCATGAGTCACAAAAAGTTTTTTTTCCAAAACTCATGTGCGGTAGTATAAGTGGAGACTCTATTAAATTCATTTGGAGTAAGTCCACAAATCAAAGCATTCATAGCCTTCATATTTAGAGTAGCCAAATGCTTTTGATTATCAGTAATATTACGACTATAAATTTCAGCATATTAATTTTTTTACAATATCTAGGATGTCAATACCAATACATCTCAAATAAATGTGCATCCTAGCTTTCCAATATGAAAAATTATTACCATTAAACAAAGAAGGCCTAGATGTGGAATGACCTTCAAGAGCATGCACATTCATATTTGATTCCATATGAGATCTTTACTCTAAGGTGATTAAATCAAAATAAATAGAGACCAAGCTCTGATACCAAATGAAAGTACCCTAGAAGAGAGTGAGTAGGGTAATCAAACAAAATGTGCAACTAATAAAAAACAATTCAATTAAAAACACAAAATATGACAATAAGAAAAATATAAAAGAGAGGGCGAGAGATAGTTAGGCAATTGAAGACGTCAACATGTTCACAAGGTTCATCCACTCTCGACCTACGTCCCCGACCACCTCTCTCGATGGTAATCCACTCCACAATCCAATTTGGAAGTGAGAACTTCTTACACAATGATCTCTTCGAGATCTAATTCTCCACACAATACCTCACAATACAAGATCAAGATGATAATCTCTCTTACAAGAATCCTATGGCAAGGATGAAGAGATAGACTATTGAAGCACTGGGATAGTGAGGAAGTGAAAGTGAAAACTTGAGAAGAGAAAAAACTTGAGCTTAGAAATTTGAAGATTTGAATCTCAAATTGCCTTTTTGTTGTTTGATAATCACATTTTTATTACAATTTTATACCCTCATTACCTATTTTATATGAATAAATCTACCACTAATAATTGTTTTTATCTTTTAATTATAGGTTAATGAAGAATAAATCTCAAACTCCCATCTCTCAACAAAAAACCATTGATTAAATGAAGAAATGAAGCAAAGAAGCCCATTGTAAAATCAATTTCTAAATTATCCAAAAGCCCAAGCTAAGAAGAAGTATTAAAGCCCAAGAAATGCCAAAGCCCAAAGCCAAAACCAAAACAAAATGCATGAAGAAATCAAGAATTATCTAAAAGCCCAAAAGCCCAAGTTGCCAAAAGCCCAACACACAAGGAGGAAGCTCGGACAGAAATTGGAGAGGGCTTAACATCGATGCCAGCATCGATGGGGGCATCGATGCTAGCATCGATACGCCTATCGATGCCAGCATTGATACGCCTATCGATGCTGGTATCGATACCTCTGGCAGTTTGTTACAGATTAGTGGCTGAAAATTATTGTTTTTAGATAAGATTTCAATCCAATGACTCTAATTCACTGATGTTTATTATAAATAGGGGTAGAGAGTGAGGGGTTAGAGGTGTAAAAATTTTTGTAACTCTATTTGAAGAGGAGAGCCACTCTTAATTGAGAAGGCCTTCCAAATTTATAACTTTTGTTACAATTAATAAAATAATTTTTTTCACCACTTTAAAATTTTCTTTTCTTCTCTTTGTTGGATGATAAAGATGAAGATGAAGATGGAGATTAATTTGAAGGTTTGTTTTTCTTATTTCTCTTTTATTGTTTATTAGTTTAGATTTATTTTTATGCTTGTAATTAGATTTTATCTTCTTGTTTAAATAGCCAAGAGGCTATAACCCTCTTGCATTAGATTTATTTCATGCTTATATATTAGATTTATTTCATGCTTACAGAGTATATTTATTTTCTTGTATTTAATTTTTGCAATTTATTTTCTTATAGATTAGATTTATTTCATGCTTATAGAGTAGATTTATTTTCTTGTATTTAATTTTTGCAATTTATTTTGTAGTTTAGATTTTGCAATTTATTTTGTAGTTAGATTTTAATTTCTTACACTATTCATCTTGAGGCTAGAACCCTCTTGGGTTTAGTTTTTCTTTTTGTTTATTTTTATTTTCTTTGATTCGTCTTTAGGCTAGAACCCTCTAGGGAATCACCATTTTCTAAGAAGTGGATTCAATTCTAGATTATCAATATCTTTAATTGAATCCGCCATCTTTACTCTCTTGAATTTTATTTTCATTCTTGATTTTCCTTTTTGATTCTTGATTTTATTCATCTCTCCTTGTGGAAATCATTCATTCATTGTCACATCCACTCTCACTTACATTTTGTACCTATTTACACACTATCACCTTCTTAATCTCTTCACAATCACATTCACTCATCACTCCTATTTGTCACATACACAACATAAGAACTGATTTTATATTTTCTCCTACAAAACACCTTCCTCGTGGGATCGATATCTTTATACTATAACTTGACACGGTTGTGCACTTGCAATATTTTTTGGTACATGTTTATGCCGCATCAAGTTTTTGGCGTCGTTGCCGGGGAAGGTGCTTAAGTAGGTTTTAATTATTTTGGTTCTTTAACTTGTGTGCTTATTGTGAAGGAAACGCTTGGAGCTTAAAGATCGCGGATTGAAGAACTAGGATTTGAAGATTTGCTTGTATGTAACTCTTCTTTCTAGAATTTTTAATTCCACCCTTTAGCTACTTCTTCACAATTAGAGACAATTAGGACTTAAAAAAAGATTTTATTTTCGTTGACCATAATAAAATTCACCCTCCACTTTGACATTTACTAACAAGATAATAAATTCAAACAATTTCCCCCTTCTCATTTGTTTGATTGTTAACCCTAATTTAAAAAAAAAGTCTTTTCCATCCTTTTTAGTTGCTTTTAATTCATAGGGTTGCATTTCATATTGTTAGTAGGAATTCACCAAGTGATTTGAGCATCTTGATTTGACACACACTTAAAAATATTTTTAAGGGCAAAACCTCATAATCAAGATAAGGTGAGGGATTTCATCACCCTTTCGTTAGCTCAAAAATCACTAATTCCTCACTACACCACCCAAACCTAATAAAACTCATTAGATGTTGGCCCTAAGGATTCGACCTCAATAAGGAACAAAAAATCCTTAAGTGAACCGATTTAAGTTTTCTTAGATTAGTTGGTGTCTAAGGCAAGGTTTAGAGGTTGCGTAAAGCGCTCCGTAAGGAACGAGGTACTTAATTGATCTCTGATCACCCTCTAGTACTATCCTTACCTGGCTAACTACCGGGTAAAACTTTAATCTTTTCACTTTAGGAGTTTTTTGGTTAGGAGCTAGTCTAGTTGAGTTAGGCTTAACCCTAGAGTTAGAGTGATTGCAAAGTGATTGATTTTGATTTGTTTTAGTTAGGTTTTTCCTCTTTTTTCATTCTCTCTTCATTAAAAAAAACTAACTTTTATAAAAAAAAGTATAAAAAAATAGTTTTAGTGTATGCAACCGTGGATTAGGGATAATACACATCGATTAATTCGCTTTGAACCAATCATAGAAATGGAGTATCCTAATCCACCCGTTCTTCAAGATATGTGCTATCACATTAGGAATGTAATCCCCTCTTGCGTTAGGCTCTCCGAAACAAATGGAATAAATTTTGAGCTTAGATCGCATTACATAAACATGCTTCCCAAATTCCTTAGAAATGAAACAGAAGATGCATATATTTTTATCTCGGAATTTGAGGAAGTGTGTATTATGATTAAAATGAGAGAATTAACAGAAGATGCGATCAAACTCAGATTTATTCCATTTGCTCTCAAAGACAAAACAAAAAAAATGGTTGTATAGCTTACCCGTAAATTCCATCACTACTTGGGAGGAATTTATCACCGTTTTTCTTAAGAAATTTTTTTCCTATCCATAAAATGGTGAAGCTAAGAAACAACATCATGAATTTTAAAATTATCCCGGGAGAACCTTTTTAGAAGTATTTTGACCGATTTAAAGATCTTCTCATCTAATGTCCTCATCACGGTTTAGAAAAATGGCGATTGTGCCAAATAATTTATGAGGGATTAGATTATTTTGCAAAAATTTCCTTAGAATCAATGGGTCTTTGAGGACTACTTGTAGCCTATCAACCAAAACAGATCATATGGGCTACAAATTAGATCAATTCTGCCCAGAAATCTTATCTGAAATCCATTAAAAACCGGATACATATAAAACTAGTTGTTACCAGAAAATCCGGGATCAGTCGACTGATCAACTAACCAGTCTACTTACCAGAACGACTAAAAAAATACAGTGCGGTTGATTATCACTATCGGTCAACTAGTCGACAATTTTGGTCGACTGATAGTTATGGTCGGTCAACCGCACAGAACCAGTTTGCAGATGCTATCAAATGAAATACAGTCGGTCGACCGATGATTACGCTCGGTTGACTGAAAGACTAAAAAAATATGATTTTTTGAAGATTTTGACAAAAATGAATTTTGAAGTGTGTGTGTGTAATCCCCTTATGCTTCAAGAGTTATCAACTTTATTTCTTTCCTACAATATGATCTAGAGAGAAGTAAAAATACAAGTATCGCTTACACATGTATACAATGCTTGAATGTTAATATTTGCTAAGTTTTGTTGTTGATGAAGCTCTTTTTGAATATATACTTAAAAGCTTTTCTTAAGTAAATATTTGCTTGAGTCGATCTTTGAGCATTTAAGGCTTCTTCATCAAGTTTCCTCCACCCCCATGAATATCATCGTTAATATGCAAATCCATCCATCATCCTTTACATGACACTATATATTGCTTGATAAACATATCCTGCGTAAGATCACTTGACAAGCAATTAGTACCAATAATGAGGTTTTCAAATCATCATCAAAACACGAGACCTAACAAGAGAGAGCTATATTTGGTTGGGTTGAATAAAACTGCAGGCTATTTTGGTAAAGTATCATGTGCCTAGAGTAAACCTGTTAACGTAAAAGTTAACAGGGGGACTTACATCAACAACTTAATACAATTTGAGGGGCTAATGTCAAAATATAAATATTTGAGGGACTAATATCAAAATAGATCATCTTTAAGGGACTAATTTTGAAAAACCCTAATGGTAAAATGTGAAACGAATCCTTTTTCCTTTTTCTTTTGACACTCAAAAATTTTACTTTCACTCATGAAATTACACTTTTACTCATGAATAAGAATAGAACAAAAATTTTACTTTCATTCTAAATAAAGAAATAGTATTTTCGCTATTTCATAGTTTAAAATTTAAAAAGTAATAAGATTGATTTCCTTCTTTTAGCTCTGATAATTCCTATCAGGGGCTGTTTGGTTGGTTTCCTAAACCTAAGAATAGGAAATAGGTACATGGAAATCAATAAAATATTATTTTCATCCATTTTCATCTTTAAAACTCATCCCCAACATCCAATAAAATATTATTTTTATCCTCCAACTCATCTCATCTCCCTTCTTACTTTTAAAAATAAACCAAACATAAGAAATGGGTCACATCATCTAACTCATCTCATCTCATCTTTAAAAATCACCCACATCATCCAATAATATGGTGACAACTCATCTCATCTCATTAAAATCCTTTCCATCCATTTCTCAAAAAAAAAAAAAAAATTGATTTCCTTAAGTATGAGTCACGTCATCCAATAATATAATGACAACTCATCTCATCTTATCTATTTTCTTATTTTTAAGAATGAACCAAACACAAGAAAATAACATATTATAAGAAATATGTTTCTTATAATTCATTTCTTTATTTTTTTTAGCCAATCAAACAACCTCAAAACAAGTTTTCTTAAAAAATCACACACATCATCCAATAATAAATGGACTACTCATCTCATCTCATCTCCTATTCTTTGATTTCCTTCTTTTTTTAGCCAACCAAACAATCTCAAAACAACTTTTCTAGGAAATAGGTTTCCTATTCTTTGATTTCCTTCTTTTGGCTCTGATAATTCCTATCAGCCGAACATAGCATCCCTTAGCCAAAATAAAAAGGATACGTAGGTCGGGTAAGATATAATACACACAGAATCCGACCCGTCACAGCCTAAACTACCAATTACTACTACGCAGTAGGCATACGATACAAACTTAAAAAAGAGGAAAGTCTCTTCCTCTCACGATATAACTAGTATTCATCCCGTGCTAAGCACGACATCCTTACAGATTATTTTTGTGCGTAATTTTTCCTCATCTCATTTTTTTGTTTTGTTAGCTGATAACAAAGACTGTATGCTCTCGCAGTAAAAATCAAGGTGGAAGAATTTGGAGATACATAGTCTGGATGCAGGTAGGTGTTCTGCCTTTGAATATGGGCATGTGCATGTGTGCATGCCCAGCAGACTGAGCAATACTGAGCAATAAGAGAATCTGACTACTGGGGGATGCATTATTTCAGCTAAAAGAATAGAGATGTGCATGTTGTGCATGTTGAGGAGTCATACACTAGAGATGAGCTCTTCTCAGGCTGACAATTCATATTTTCAAGTTCAAAAAAGCAAGGCAAAGAGAAATTCAGTAATTAAGTAAAAATCAAGGTGGAAGTTTAGGGGGATGCCCCCTAGTGTTAGTCTTTTTGTGTTGTTATCTCTTTTCATGAGTATCTTGATGACAAAACTTACATATATTGTTGAATGAAATAAAGTGCTTCATTGACCAAAAAAAGTATCATTAAAATATATAAGCATATTCATATTTATGGATAATGTGATTACTCAGTTTCTAAAAGATTTCCTGCAAATACCGAACATGTTACCAAAATAAAGTATTCTTCTTTAGAAATGAAAGAGTAGATGTAATGCAAATAATGACATTCATGTTTGTTAATAAATAAACAAAAAAGAAGCATGAACTATATAAATACGAAAATGTCTGGAAAAGTATGATTCATTGTGAAACCTTCATTACCTTCCATGAAATTTGGTTTGTTTAGCACTTTCTTCATCTTGCCAACTCCATTTGTAACAGTGTCATTTTCTATGTCGTATTCATGAATATCCAATGCTATTCAAAGAACGTAAGGTAAAGATTACCTTGAAAACTTGACTAACATTGGATCTCGTATCTTTACATTCTCATTGCTCGTCACCAAGAGAGTATCTGACTTAACACCATCCAAATTTCTAGTGATTTCAATCTTCTATCAAAGGAGTTGTCACCCACAATCAAAAATATATATTAATTAGTGACATAATCTTCTTTAACCAAAAACTCAATGAATCATGGTTAAATGAGTGTACACAGTGTGATTTTGCCTTGTATATGTACGATTTAAGAGCAGGTTAACAATAAAACTCAAATTAAATGATGACAAATAGATGGAATACATACTAAAAGATTCTAATATTAATAATACATAATACATATAATATTCTTTAAAAGTAGAAATTCTTAAAAATTGTTAATCTCTCTTATAACATACACAATGAAATTTTAATCCCAAGAGTTCGGAATAATTTGATAGATCAAATAGATGATGAAAACTTAATAACCTAAATTGATATGAAAAATACCAAAAATGCCTAAATATTAGGAAGGAAAATTGATAAATAACATGATAGATTTGCATTAATAATAGAAGTATCCCTCAACCTCTCGTCTATAACTCAAAAATTAAGCATTATAAATCAACTTTATCAATGTGAACATCTTCATAAACTGAACAGTTTGACTCAAATTAAGCTTTTGTAATGATAACGTTGAGATCAGTGAGAACCTGTACAACCTCTAAAAGAATATTACAATCCATGAACCATCGTCCATCAGAGGTTATATAAGCTTTTGTAATGATAAGGTTGAGATCAGTGAGAACCTGTAAAACCTCAAAGAATTCCATATTTATTTGCACTATCAACCTATGTAAAAAAAACTTACTCTAACAACTGTTGCATTAGCACATGATTCATTATCAATTACAACCCTAACATGGAACAAATTCAATAAATTAGAAGATTGAAAGTAAATGAATAAAAGAATATACCAAAAAAACCAAAAGATGCAAATCTTGGTGGGTTCATTCTCTGAAAGAATATTTCATACTCATCGTCACTGTCCCAATGAGAACTCATCAAATCCGTCTCTGTAAAATTAAGGCTTTTTTGACCATATGTAGCCACTAAGAACTTGAAGTTTACTGAAACTGAAGCCATATGAAGCCATTAAGGTATTGACCATGATGATTCCAACAGACGTCACTACATTGAATAACCATGCAGCTGTATCCGCTGTTGCCTTCTTGACTGCCTTGCTTGTAGGTGCCATTTCTTTTACTACAGTTTCCGAGTTATCTTACAGATCTCCAGGATTTAACTTCCATATGCAACGAAACTGCTAAAAAGTTGACAAAAGGGTCAGACATGGTAATCATCTATGAAATAGTTTCCAATACTGATTAGAAGTATTATTGTCCAAATTGGAAAGAATATTAGAAGTTAAGGAGAAGGGTTTTTCAAGGATTGGGGTTAGATGGTGTCATGTGGAGTCACGACCTTTGTTATCTTTTTATTTTTATTTAGCTCCATAGGATTGGGGTTAGATGGTGTCATGTGGAGTCACGACCTTTGTTATCTTTTTATTTTTATTTAGCTCCATACTGAATAAAAGTCGCCGCAAGATGATGTATGCATCTCCCTTTCTCTCTCTCATTTTTTTTTTCAAAATTCCCCCACCTCTCTTAAACCCCCTATTTCCGACAAATTTTTAAAACCACCCACTTTCAAAATTTAATCAGCAAAAACGACCGTTCAAAGAAAATATTAGCAAAATCTGTTGGGACGTTAAAAACAAAGTGTACGGGACTGCTGGTCCCGTATACTTCGTTTTCTTCTCAAGCCTCGTGACCAACCCCCACCCCACTTCTTCTACAGGCGCCCATGACCGACCCCCCAAAAATGACTTCCCTTCTCCAGGGCACCCAACCAATCTAATCAAATCAGGGTACTTAGGCACCAAATTAACCAACAAATCACCAGGAAACTCGAAATCCCTCTTCACATTAAGCAATTTCTCCGCATTTATAACCTTTTCTTCGACATCATCAGCAATTTACAAACTTTTGACAAAGTTCGTGCCTCCCACCTCGATCTGATCTCAGATTCTTCTTTCAGAAATGAATTCAAGCGATCAGAAGGGCGGAGAAAGGGGATGAGCTCGGATTTGGGCTTGATTCGATCGGGATAGGTATCGAACAGAGCTAGAGGCTAACGAGAGAGGAAAGTTTTGACCTTTACAGGGAGTTTGAGGCGCTCTCATTATTAGCGGAAATAACATGTGCATATTTTTGTGATTAATTCTGTAAATATTCCCTAGGCTAGATATGTTAAGATGAGTTGTATGATTGATCTACTTTCCTATCTTAGCTTATTTTCTACTTAGTTTAGCTTTGCTATTTATGTAAATATTCTAGCTGTACAAGGAAAGTTGAATCAGCTTTGTGTATATATTCCCAGGCTACGGCCAAAACAAATCAATGAAAATCATTTCCACAAAACTCTTTATGGTATCAGAGCATCTCAAGAATAGGAGAGAGGGCCAATTTTTTCAATCGTTCTCCAGCTATTGAAACCTTCGATCTTCAAACATGAATTCCGACTATCGACACCTCGTCATGGGTGACGACAAGACCACAAAGCCCCTCGACTCCACATCTCCATACTACCTCCATCCCTCCGACGGACCACAAATCACAATCTGTCCAATTGTGTTACATGGTGAGAACTACAATGAATGGGTTCGTTCGATGCGCAATAACTTCCGTGCAAAGAAAAAACTCGGCTTCCTCGATGGAACCATAGCCAAACCGACGAAAGGAACTCCAAAAGAGTCCTTATGGGTGAGGGTTAATTCCACTCTCGTAGGATGGATTCATAATACCTTTGATCCAGTCTTACGCTCATCCGTCCCTCAACCTGATGATGTGAAAGATATGTGGGATGATATTCGACAACGTTTTGCGATAGGAAACGGTCCAAGAATCCATGAGTTGAAGACACTTCTGAGTAATTGCAAGCAGCGTGGCCTCTCTGTGGTGAATTACTACAACGAATTAAGGAAGATATGGGATGAACTTGCGGGATATTCTACTGTCCCAACATGTACTTGTGCCGCTGCTACTGAATTTGCTAAAGAAAAAGAGAATGAAAAGGTACATGCCTTCCTGGTTGGTTTGGATTCTACTCTTTATGCTAATGCTGTTTCAAATATTTTGATGATGGAACCTTTGCCGAGCTTAAACACGATTTTTGCTAAGATCGTGACTGAAGAACGTCACCAAACTATTGCTCGAGCCCACAAAACCAAATCTGATGTTGTCGGTTTCGCGGCACAAGGGGTTGCTAGGGGGGCGCAATCTTGCTCGTGGTAGTGAGCATCCTCGATCCAATGGCGTCTGCTCTCATTGCGCCAAACCTGGGCATGACCAAGAAAGTTGTTTTCAACTGATTGGGTTCCCGGATTGGTGGTATTCTGAAAACCGCACCAATGGAGGGCAAGGAAGAGGCGGAGGCAGGTTTGGACGAGGGGGAGGAAGGACTGCAGGTTGAGGCAGCCGCGGGCAGGTAGCAAACGCAGCAGCCACCTCGAAGTCTGCTGCCAATACAAGCTATGCTCAGGTACCCCTACAGGAGTCAGATCGTAGCGGCATTCATGCTCTCTCGGATGATCAGTGGGCTACACTTGTGAACATGCTCAACACTTCCAAAGGGCAGTCTTCTTCGACCGAAAAGTTGAGTGGTAAGTTTGATGTTCCCGATCAATGGATCATCGATACCGGATGCTCGAACCACATGACTGGTAATGCTAGATTATTTAGCAAATTGATTGATATTTCTCCTACTTATGTTGGGCTGCCTAATGGCAAACAAACCATCGCTACTAAGGAAGGGACGATAACTCTGAGCAAAAATATGGTGCTAAATAATGTATTATTGGTTCCAGATCTTACTTGTAATTTGCTGTCGGTGTCTCACTTGCTTGCCGATTTACATTTTTCTGTCACTTTTACTGATAAGCTTTGCATCATACAGGACCGTACTTTGAGGACTCTGATTGGAGCGGGTGAACAATGTGACAGGGTTTACTGGTTTCGGCCTCTGCGACAACTTCGGGCTTATAATGCAACTGTGGGAGATAAACGAGAACTGTGGCATCAAAGGCTGGGACACCCCTCTCGGAAAGTAGATTTTCTTTTGCCTGATATTATTCGAAGTAATGGAAATAAGGATGTTCGTGCTATTCATGAATCTTGTGATATTTGTTTAAGAGCTAAGCAAACTAGAAGTAGGTTTCCTTTGAGTAATAATAAAGCCAAAGATGTTTTTGACTTAATCCATTGTGATATATGGGGCGCGTATACTTTGCCGGCTAGTTGTGGTGCTCATTATTTTTTAACCATTGTCGATGACTGTTCTCGAGCCGTATGGGTTTATTTGATGTCTGCAAAGTCTGAGGTGCCTCAACTTATTACGGATTTCTGTAGAATGGTTAAAACCCAATTTGATAAGCATGTTAAAATTCTAAGAAGTGACAACGGAAGGGAATTTACATGTCTTCATCGGTTTTATGCTGACAATGGTATTATTCATCAAACCTCGTGTGTCGACACTCCACAACAAAATGGAAGGGTAGAACGTAAACATAGGCATATTCTTAATGTGGCTCGGGCATTACTTTTTCAAGCTAATCTTCCCATTTCTTTTTGGGGGGAGAGTATAATGACGGCTGCCTATATAATAAACCGAACCCCTACCCCATTGCTCAATGGAAAAACACCTCACGAAGTTCTTTTTGGTTCACCTCCTAAGTATGATGCCCTTCGTGTATTCGGTTGTCTTTGTTTTGTCAAAAATCAACCTCGTGTGAAGGATAAGTTTGGTACTCGCTCTCGTCGATGTGTATTTGTGGGGTATCCATTTGGTAAAAAGGGGTGGCGTTTATATGACTTAGAGCAAAAGATGTTCTTTATATCTCGAGATGTTGTTTTTTGTGAAAAACAATTCCCTTTTGCTAGTGAAATCAATTTGAATAATACTGATGGTGTATTTAAAAATGAGGAGTATTATAACACTGTGACTTATTTTGAGGATACTCCCTTAGCAAGGGGGGGGGTGAGGAGCACTCAGTTGTGGCAGGAGAAATTGATGGCAGGGCTGAAGAGGTTGAGCAACACGTTACACCACCTACGGGTGGCGAGTTGGAGGCTGTCCAACAACTTTGTGTTGGTGCAACTTCGAATACTGGGGAGGTGATTAATGAAGCGAATGTTCTGCAAGAAACTGGTCGAGGACATCGAATAAAGAAACCTTCTAGTAAACTCAAGGACTTCATCACCAATACTGTTCGAGTTATAAACCCTGTCACATCACCTACAACTGCTCCATCAAAGTCCTCAGGTACTCCTTTTCCCATTGCTTATTATGTAAATTGTGATAAGTTTTCTGTGAGACACACCCGTTTCTTGGCAGCAATTACTGCAGGCACTGAACCCACATCTTTTAAAGAAGCTGTTAAGGACCCTGGTTGGCGGAAAGCAATGCAAGAAGAAATAGATGCCCTTGAGAGAAATATTTTGGCACAGGCCTTCTACGAAGGAGGGTTACGGATTTGTCGTGTGACTTTCTGGGCTGCCCCATATTCTTTCATCAATGAGAACTAACAAATAGATGGATCTGTCTAAATCTAAAATAACATACAGCCTAAGCCTTACTGCAAGCTTTTGGCACAGGCCTTCTACGAAGGAGGGTTACGGATTTGTCGTGTGACTTTCTGGGCTGCCCCATATTCTTTCATCAATGAGAACTAACAAATAGATGGATCTGTCTAAATCTAAAATAACATACAGCCTAAGCCTTACTGCAAGCATGAGCCTCTTGTTTCTGAAACGTGGCGGCGAAATAAAAGCTCATGCTGACCAAGCCCAAACCTAGGGTATGGAAGTTTAGCAACGATATCAAGAAAAAGTCTCTAACGAACTCTCTCTATCTCTCTCTCTCTCCCTCTCTCTCTAAAAGAAAGTAAGAAGAAGAAGAAAGAAAAAAAAAAGAGAAGGGAACGCGGATGAGCGTGTTAGATTATGTATTGGTTCCACTAGGGCTTGGTGTAATGGCAGGCTATCAGGGGTGGCTCCTCTACATGGTGATGAAGCACCCAACCAAAACAGTCATTGGCATCAATTCCATCAACAGGAGAGCATGGGTCAACACAATGATGGAGGTAACAATGTTAACTAAGCTTTCAACCCTCACCCCACCCCCAAGCATCTATTATAATGAGAAGTAATAAAGTGAGATGACGAGAAAGAGATTCTTCTCGTAACGTAGCACAACGTATTATTAGTCAGTACGATGGTTGACATTTATCTTAATTTACATATCACACGCAGTTAACTATTGCTATATACATGCATGGACGTTGCAAGGATTTGGGTACAATGAGATAAAGCACGAGGGAGATCTATGTTCATGCATTATGTACTTTACGTATCTTGATAGATAAACTGGAATGATAAAACAAAAACATATTTTATTGATGAAGAACAAGATAGGATTTTCTTTTATTATCTCGTTCGATCTATATGTGGATAATTCAGATGTTGGTCCAGATTGTACAGATTTTGTGTCATAAGTCAACTCATGCACAGTCATAAGTCAACTTATGGTAAGTCGACTTATATTAGCGGAAATAACATGTGCATATTTTTGTGATTGTTTCTGTAAATATTCCCTAGGCTAGGTATGTTAAGATGAGTTGTATGATTGCTCTACTTTCCTAACTTAGCTTATTTGCTACTTAGTTTAGCTTTGCTATTTATGTAAACCTTCTAACCGCACAAGGAAAGTAGGAATTAGCTTTGTGTATATATTCCCAGGCTACGGCCAAAACAGATGAATGAGAAAAATTCATTTCCACAAAACTCTTTATGGTATCAGAGCGTCTCAAGAATAGGAGAGAGGGCTAATTTTTTCAATCGTTCTCCAGCTATTGAAACCTTCGATCTTCAAACACGAATTCCGACTATCGACACCTCGTCATGGGTGACGACAAGACCACAAAGCCCCTCGACTCCACATCTCCATACTACCTCCATCCCTCCGACGGACCACAAATCACAATCTGTCCAATTGTGTTACGTGGTGAGAACTACAATGAATGGGTTCGTTCGATGCGCAATAACTTCCGTGCAAAGAACAAACTCGGCTTCCTCGATGGAACCATAGCCAAACCGACGAAAGGAACTCCAGAAGAGTCCTTATGGGTGAGGGTTAATTCCACTCTCGTAGGATGGATTCATAATACCCTTGATCCAGTCTTACGCTCATCCGTCCCTCAACCTGATGATGTGAAAGATATGTGGGATGATATTCGACAACGTTTTGCGATAGGAAACGGTCCAAGAATCCATGAGTTGAAGACACTTCTGAGTAATTGCAAGCAGCGTGGCCTCTCTGTGGTGAATTACTACAACGAATTAAGGAAGATATGGGATGAACTTGCGGGATATTCTACTGTCCCAACATGTACTTGTGCCGCTGCTACTGAATTTGCTAAAGAAAAAGAGAATGAAAAGGTACATGCCTTCCTGGTTGGTTTGGATTCTACTCTTTATGCTAATGTTGTTTCAAATATTTTGATGATGGAACCTTTGCCGAGCTTAAACACGATTTTTGCTAAGATCGTGACTGAAGAACGTCACCAAACTATTGCTCGAGCCTACGAAACCAAATCTGATGTTGTCGGTTTCGCGGCACAAGGGGCCGCTAGGGGGCGCAATCTTGCTCGTGGTAGTGAGCGTCCTCGACCCAATGGCGTCTGCTCTCATTGCGCCAAACCTGGGCATGACCAAGAAAGTTGTTTTCAACTGATTGGGTTCCCGGATTGGTGGTATTCTGAAAACCGCACCAATGGAGGGCAAGGTAGAGGCGGAGGCAGGTTTGGACGAGGGCAGGTAGCACACGCAGCAGCCACCTCGAAGCCTGCTGCCAATACAAGCTATGCTCAGGTACCCCTACAGGAGTCAGATCGTAGCGGCATTCATGCTCTCTCGGATGATCAGTGGGCTACGCTTGTGAACATGCTCAACACTTCCAAAGGGTAGTCTTCTTCGACCGAAAAGTTGAGTGGTAAGTTTGATGTTCCCGATCAATGGATCATCGATACCGGATGCTCGAACCACATGACTGGTAATGCTAGATTATTTAGCAAATTGATTGATATTTCTCCTACTTATGTTGGGCTGCCTAATGGCAAACAAACCATCGCTACTAAGGAAGGGATGATAACTCTGAGCAAAAATATGGTGCTAAATAATGTATCATTGGTTCCAGATCTTACTTGTAATTTGTTGTCGGTGTCTCACTTGCTTGCCGATTTACATTTTTCTGTCACTTTTACTGATAAGCTTTGCATCATACAGGACCGTACTTTGAGGACTCTGATTGGAGCGGGTGAACAATGTGACGGGGTTTACTGGTTTCGGCCTCTGCGACAACTTCGGGCTTATCATGCAACTATGGGAGATAAACGAGAATTGTGGCATCAAAGGCTGGGACACCCCTCTCGGAAAGTAGATTTTCTTTTGCCTGATATTATTCGAAGTAATGGAAATAAGGATGTTCGTGTTATTCATGAATCTTGTGATATTTGTTTAAGAGCTAAGCAAACTAGAAGCAGATTTCCTTTGAGTAATAATAAAGCCAAAGATGTTTTTGACTTAATCCATTGTGATATATGGGGCGCGTATACTTTGCCGGCTGGTTGTGGTGCTCATTATTTTTTAACCATTGTCGATGACTGTTCTCGAGCCGTATGGGTTTATTTGATGTCCACAAAGTCTGAGGTGCCTCAACTTATTACGGATTTCTGTAGAATGGTTAAAACCCAATTTGATAAGCATGTTAAAATTCTAAGAAGTGACAACGGAAGGGAATTTACATGTCTTCATCGGTTTTATGCTGACAATGGTATTATTCATCAAACCTCGTGTGTCGACACTCCACAACAAAATGGAAGGGTAGAACGTAAACATAGGCATATTCTTAATGTGGCTCGGGCATTACTTTTTCAAGCTAATCTTCCCATTTCTTTTTGGGGGGAGAGTATAATGACGGCTGCCTATATAATAAACCGAACCCCTACCCCATTGCTCAATGGAAAAACACCTCACGAAGTTCTTTTTGGTTCACCTCCTAAGTATGATGCCCTTCGTGTATTCGGTTGTCTTTGTTTTGCCAAAAATCAACCTCGTGTGAAGGATAAGTTTGGTACTCGCTCTCGTCGATGTGTATTTGTGGGGTATCCATTTGGTAAAAAGGGGTGGCGTTTATATGACTTAGAGCAAAAGATGTTCTTTATATCTCGAGATGTTGTTTTTTGTGAAAAACAATTCCCTTTTGCTAGTGAAATCCATTTGAATAATATTGATGGTGTATTTGAAAATGAGGAGTATTATAACGCTGTCACTTATTTTGAGGATACTCCCTTAGCAAGGGGGAGTGAGGAGCACTCGGTTGTGGCAGATAACGCTGTCACTTATTTTGAGGATACTCCCTTAGCAAGGGGGAGTGAGGAGCACTCGGTTGTGGCAGAAGGAATTGATGGCAGGGCTGAAGAGGTTGAGCAGCACGTCACACCACCTACGGGTGGAGGGTTGGAGGCTGTCCAACAACTTTGTGTTGGTACAACTTCGAATACTGGGGAGGTGATTAATGAAGCGAATGTTCTGCAAGAAACTAGTCGAGGACATCGAATAAAGAAACCTTCTAGTAAACTCAAGGACTTCATCACCAATACTGTTCGAGTTATAAACCCTGTCACGTCACCTACAACCGCTCCATCAAAGTCCTCAGGTACTCCTTTTCCCATTGCTTATTATGTAAATTGTGATAATTTTTCTGTGAGACACACCCGTTTCTTGGCAGCAATTACTGCAGGCACTAAACCCACATCTTTTAAAGAAGCTGTTAAGGACCTTGGTTGGCGGAAAGCAATGCAAGAAGAAATAGATGCCCTTGAGAGAAATAGAACTTGGACTTTAGAGGACCTTCCACCCGGGAAGAAGGCAATCGGGTGTAAGTGGGTCTATAAAGTCAAGTATCGATCTGATGGTACGGTTGAACGATTAAAGGGGCGTCTAGTAGTGTACGGGAATCGACAAGTTGAAGGAATTGACTTCAATGAAACATTTGCCCCTGTAGCTAAAATGGTCACGGTTCGAACATTTTTGGCTATAGCAGTGGAAAGAAAGTGGGAACTACACCAGATGGATGTGCATAACGCCTTTTTACATGGAGATCTTGATGATGAGGTATATATGCAACTACCTCCTGGCTTTAATTCTGCTACTTCGGGTAAGGTGTGTCGATTACGTAAGTCACTCTATGGACTCCGACAAGCACCACGGAATTGGTTTGCTAAGCTCTCGACTGCTTTGAAGGATATTGGTTTTAAACAATCTTATGCTGATTACTCATTGTTTAGTTATTCCAAGGGTGATGTTGCTTTACATGTTCTTGTGTACGTGGATGACATTATAATCACAGGTTCTTCTTCTTTGGCAATTGAGAAATTCAAGCAACAACTAAGTGAGAGATTTCATATGAAAGACTTGGGCGTTCTCAAATATTTTCTCGGCATTGAAGTGGCACGTGGGAAGGACGGTTTGTTTCTTTCACAACAAAAATATGTTCTTGACATCGTAAGTGAGGCTGGATTACTTGGAGCACGCCCCGCTTCTACACCCATGGAACAAAATCACCATCTTGCCACCATAAATGGCGCTATCTTTGATGATCCGGAGAAGTACAGGCGACTTGTAGGGCGCTTAATCTACTTGACGATTACACAGCCTGAATTGTGTTACTCCGTACATATATTAGCTCAGTTTATGGGTGATCCTTGTGTTGAACATTGGGATGCAGCTTTGAGAGTTTTGCGGTATTTGAAAGGTTATCCTGGACAGGGTATTTTGCTGCGTGAGGAGAGTAATTTTCAACTCTATGCCTTTTGTGATAGTGACTGGGCAAGTTGCCCCATAACTCGGAGATCATTGACTGGTTACTTTATTTTATTAGGCTCTTCTCCTATCTCTTGGAAAACAAAAAAACAGCCAATTGTTTCCCGATCTTCTGCGGAGGCCGAGTATAGGTCTATGGCAACTACTACATGTGAGTTAAAGTGGTTGAAATCCATTTTGGCTTGTTTTGGGATACAACATGTGCGTCTCATGCGATTATTTTGTGATAGTCAAGCTGCTCTCTATATAGCGGCTAATCTGGTTTTCCATGAAAGAACGAAACATATAGAAATGGATTGTCACTTTGTTCGTGATGCTTTGCAAGATGGAACAATTTCTACGTCTCATATTCGGACCGGTGCACAGCTAGCGGATATTTTGACCAAGGCTCTTGGTAAATCACAGTTTTATTTACTCCTTCGCAAGTTGGGCATTTCCAATCTCCATGCTCCAACTTGAGGGGGAGTATTAGCGGAAATAACATGTGCATATTTTTGTGATTGATTCTGTAAATATTCCCTAGGCTAGGTATGTTAAGATGAGTTGTATGATTGATCTACTTTCCTATCTTAGCTTATTTGCTACTTAGTTTAGCTTTGCTATTTATGTAAATATTCTAGCTGTACAAGGAAAGTTGAATCAGCTTTGTGTATATATTCCCAGGCTACGGCCAAAACAAATCAATAAAAATCATTTCCACAAAACTCTGTACTCATCGTTTCTCGAGGTATCGCAATGGGATCACGCGGCCTGGCTCGTTGAGGACCTAGCGGACGACGTGAAAGATGAGGTTGTATCGCTTGTCGGATTCGATGGCGGAGTCGAGGAGAGTGTCCTTTCGCCATGCGACCTTCAGACTTGAGACTGATGAGGTTTGGATGAAGGAGGAGAGAGATTTAGAGTGGGGGTCGATCATGAGTGCCTGTAGAAGAAGTGGGGTGGGGGTTGGTCACGAGGCTTGAGAAGAAAACGAAGTGTACGGGACTAGCAGTCCCGTACACTTTGTTTTCAACGCCCAAGCAGTATAACCGACCCTTTTCATCTGAAAAGGGTCGATTTTGCTAATATTTTCTTCGAACGGTTATTTTTGCTGATTAAATTTTAAAAATGGGTGGTTTTAAAAATTTGTCCCCCTATTTCCCCTTCTATTGTGGTCGAAGAACATTCATATTTACTAATTTTTTTTGTATTAATGATGGTTAAGCAGATTCAGCAACAATTTCTTGAAGGATTCAAACAGAAGTGTGCAAAAGGGATATATCTAACCCGGAAGTTCCAATCCCTCTGCAATCTAAACGAGTGGGTCGACACGGAATATTCCGATCGCAATACAGAATTTTTAGATCTCAAGGTATCGACTACCATGTGCGGCTCCAATAGTGAAATTGACAAGGAGGTATATACTTTATATAAAATGTGATCCCTGAAGAACAGGGATAGTGTTAATTAATGGAAGATCCCCCTCTTTTTTTTTTTTTTTTTGAAATTTGCGTACAGGTTTATAGATCGATTGGGAGAAATGTGGCGGTTCTATTTAAGGATCGATTCAAGATTCTTGTAGAAATTAATAAGAAATTTCAACCTGCATTGGAAGGCACTCCTCCGGTAGTACTAAATACTAACATCCATCATAAAAGCTCACATCAATTTTTCCCCCCTTAAATTATACTCACGGCGATCTGTTACTAAAATTGAATATTGCTGTAGGAAGTAATAGATGCTCAACTTCGAAAGTTTGAACATGATGCGTTGGAGATTGTTAATCAGGCACGGGACAAGGTTTGCATCTTACTTCTGAAAGGCTACATCTAATTTTAATTGATCCCCAGTTTTGTTTATATCAATTATCCAACCTTTTTAGGCTGATAAAATCATAGGAGGACTTCGAAAAGAGGCTGAACAAATCCCACAACGCAAAAAGGCCCTTTTGCTTTTGTTGCTCCATCGGGAGGACTATTATGAAACGGTATGTGCTGCACATGCTATCTTGATTTAGTATACGGTGGGTCTTGTTTTTCGTCTAGTGATTTGCTGGAGTAATTACCCTCTACCTGCAATAATTTGTTATTGAGTCTTCACACCAACATAGAATCAGTTACTTCTATTTATATTGCTCTTGGTATATTTTGAAATCTACTGTACCGTTATTTAGCCTTAGCATAACTCTGGAGCGCGTCTTTGTTGCCATGGCAAATCATCTCTTCCCCTTGATAATCTTCTTTTTGTTTTGATATTGTCACGGCTTACTTCCCAAGATATAACAGTGGCAAGACCTGACTATTTCGTCAGCGTATCTATCAGGAAAGAATGCCCAAGCGTCACTAAAGTTACGAAAATATATAATCCATTATTAGATTTGTGGAAACTATATAATATCTGCAAGAATTAATCTAAATAATACTTACCGCTATCCAATGTTTTAAATATAGGTCGATTTATCAATTTATCATTGATATATAGGGTTTGGACCGTGGCCGATACGATTTTTGTAAAAATTTATCGCATTGTCGTTTTTAGCCGATTTGCCTTGATATATCGGTGTAAATTTCTCCTTCCAAGACCTCTTTCGACCACCTCTCTTGAAGACTCTCGATATTTCGTTAAATGTGCTTAGATTTTATTTTAGGATATTATATTTTATATGCTCACCGATATAACACTGATTTTTTACTCTTTATCCCCAATATATCCTCAATAACTGGGATCCGATATGAATTCTGGTTGTCCAATATATTTTCGATAATCGCTGTGTAAAACCTTGCCACTATCTCATCATTCAACACTTAGTGCGCAATTTATATCAACAAATCTACTTAACTGCTATCTCTCCTAATGTTAGCCCCTTTCAACCTAAACCTACAACTGATACGAGTCACCGCGCGAGCACTTTTGATCGCAGAATTATCAAAGATGGTTTGAGAAGAAAACAATAAAGCACACAAGACGAATCAATTGGCGAAGGAAAATGCCTTTTCTAGATTATGAGAATCAAAGATTACAAAATCTCACCCGCATAATCTCACTAGAATAAAGAACATCTCTATTCTCTTTAGAATCCAATCTGATGTTTAGAAACCCTAAACAATCTCTATTTATATGTCTAACAACGTGGATGGCAAAATCGTAAATAAGCAAGCTCAAAGCCACTTGGAAACGCGTCAATTAGGAGTCCAGTTTAGCCCAGGAAACCGATCAGGTCGACCGGCATGCTTGCGTCGGTCGACCGGCCAGAGGTAGGTTTTTTACCCTGTAAGCATATCTGATATCGGTCGATCGATGCTGAACTTTCGGTCGACCGGTCTGGTCTTCGCGGTCGACCGATGCTGGAACCCCGGTTGACCAGCCAGAGTGCTTGCCTGCTTCCTGTTTTTCTTATCATTTTCTTGCTTTTGACTTCTTCGCCGCTACCAGCAGCTCCACCCACGCCTCTATTCTCAAGCTACCATGAGAATCGTCTATCTTTAAGCTCCCATGAGGATTGCTAAGCTCCCGAAGCTGAGAGAAGATACACTCGTATCATGACTCCCCCTTTAGGAACTTGAAGTCTCATTCAATTTAGAACTTCAGCTGAAGGAACTCTCGAGCCCCTCCTTTATTGAACCACCTGATCTTGCTAGGAACTTGACCTTGACGTCCAATCAGAAACAACTTCTTTGTCCCCCGTCTAGTCGTAGTCACCTTTCACTCCAAAATGAAATACTCTTTCAACGGATCTTCTCTATCAAACCACAAGTCCTCAACATGCGACAAGATCACTTTGTCGTCACCCTCATCGTCGAGCAATGGAGGTTCGAACAACTTTCAGTACTCGGTATTGATCATCGAATACATGCCTAAGTAATGTGGCAAATCCAGCTTGAAGGCGTTGTCACCAATCTGATCGAGAATCTTAAATGGCCTATATCGTATATGCTTCAACTTCTTCCATTCTCTCTTTAGCTGCTCCTTAACTTCAGCCACACTGTCATTCTTGCCAAAATTACAAGGAACTCGATGTTGATCATGTTTCGCCTTGTACTTCGCTTGTGAGTTCTTCAATTGAGCTTCAACCGTAGCGTGAATATGCGCTATCTTCTCCAGAAATTGTTGAGCCCGTTGTCTTTCACTCCCTTCCTTGTCGTAGCTTCACTAGAAAACACAAGATCGAATGGACTTGGGGGTAAGAACCCGTAACAAGTCTCAAACGGTGACTTTCCAAAAGATCCATGAATAACCCGACTGAACACAAACTGAAGGTATGGTAAGCTCTTATCCCAAGTCTTGGGATATCTGGAATTATACCCCCGCAACATATGAACCATAATCTGGTTGATTACCTCTGTTTGTCCGTCTGTGGATGAAATATCGTGCTCTTCTTCAATTTAGTGTCCATCAAACACCACAAAGAATTCCAAAAGTGTCCGAGAAACTGACTATCCCGATCCAAAATAATCGAACTTGGTAACCCAAAGTGCTCCCACATACTCAAAGAACAACTGTGATGCACTCGTTCCCGTCATGGTCTTCTTACAAGGAATCAAGATCATAATCTTGCTGAAACGATCCACCACAACGTACAAATAGTCATGCCCGTACTTGGTCGTTGGCAACCCTCCTATAAAATCCATAGAAATGCTCTCCATGGTCTAGAAGGCACTGGTAATAGTAGATGCAATTCATCTTCCTGTTAGAAGGCTTCGAAATGCAACATAGTTTACACCCTCCAACGTACTTAGTAACATCCTCTAACATCTTCGGCCAAAAGACATAACGCTGTAGATTGAGAAGCATCTTTTGAATCCTAAAATGACCTAGTACACCCAATGTATGTGCCTCTTTAATCCACTACAACCTATCGTCATCCTCCCGAATACAAAGTGATGTCGCACGATATAACAAACCATATGCTCCAAGTTCATACTCCCCCTTTCTATCAGTCTTCACCTGTTCGAACGCACTGCTGAAGTCTTTACTGAATGTGTACATCTACACATACTCTAAAGGAACCAAGGGCTAAATACGCGTCGCCATCAATAAAGCTCACTGGCGGTCAAGACAACGTATTGGTTAACTTGTTAGTTGCCCCCTTCTTGTGCCTAATGATGATGTTGAACGCCATCAGATAGGACATCCACTTCATGTGCCGTGCCTGATGTAGCTTTGTCTAGGCATGTAGAAACTCCAATGGCTTGTGATCCGAGTGCACTACCACCTCTTTACCTAACAAATACACCCTCCAATATTTGATCGCCTGATAAAGTGCATAAAACTCATTGTCGTAAGTTGAATAGTTCTGAATAGCACCCGTAAACATCTCAGGATGGTACTCCACCGGCTTCCCATCATGTATCAACACAACGTTCATAGCATAACTAGAAGCGTCGGTCTCTACCTCGAAGGTCCTCTGTAAATTAGGCAATGCCAACACCGGTGACTCCGAGATTTTCCTCTTCAGTAATTGAAAAACCTTCTCATGCGTCCTCCCCACTCGAACTGAACCTTCATCTTCGTAAGGCTATTTAAAGATGCTGTATAAGTAAAAAAATGTCGAATGAACTTACACAAATACTAGCAAGCCCCCATGAAGCTTCTCACCTCCATCACTGTCCTAAGCGTCAATCACTTTGTGATCACCGTCACCTTGCTTGGATCTATCCTCCACTTGCCCTTCCTCACGATGAAGCCAAGATACACTAACTCGTCCTTTCTAAATTCGCACTTCTTCTCGTTGAGCTTCAGCTATCCGTTCTGCAGCACCTCAAACACCTTCTCTACATTAACAAGATGTTCCTCTTAGGTCCTGCTATACACCAAGATATCATCGAGGTAAACTATCATAAAATCCTCTATAAAATGTCGCAACAAATCATTCATGAGTCTCATAAAAGTCGCAAGAGCGTTGCATAATCCAAACGGCATCACCAACCACTCGAAAAGGCCCTGCTTGGTCTTGAACGCAGTCTTTTAAGTGTCATCTTCCCGAATCCTCACCTAATGGTAACTAGACTTCAGATCCAACTTCGTGAAAAATCTCGCTCCCTCAAATTGATTCATAAGATCATTGATCCGTGATAGTGGGTAACGATTCTTAAATGTTATCTTGTTGAGCGTCCGGTAATCCACGCACATGCGCCAACCTCCATCCTTTTTGGGCACCAACAACTCTGACGACCCGCAAGGTGAACAACTTGGCACTATCACTCCCGTCTCCAGAAGCTCCTGAACTTACTTCTTTATCTGCTCAGACTCCTATACAGACGTGCAGTACAACCTTATATTCTACAAGAAACTCTACCCTGTCAACATAGTATCGTGCTCTACACCCCGCCTCAGTGGTAGTCCCGTGATCTCACAAGAAACTCTACCCTGTCAACATAGTATCGTGCTCTACACCCCGCCTCAGTGGTAGTCCCGTGATCTCCGAAAACATGTTCGCATACTTGGCCAGTATCGTGCTCTACACCCCGCCTCAGTGGTAGTCCCGTGATCTCCGAAAACATGTTCGCATACTTGGCCTTTAAGCTGTCAAGATCTTCCTCCTGAAGCTTGCTCAAGGTAGTCAAGCACACTCTATTCAGCTGCTCCTCATAAGATGTAATGAACAATAAAACAAACTTCTTGCTCGCATTCACTAGCCTCTTCGCCTGAGTCACCATCACCAAGCTCGTCTTTTGCGGGAGAGATGCCTAATGAAAAATAAATTGCTCGCCATTCTTGGTGAACGTATATTTCTGGGTCCGCCTGTCATAGATCTTATACCTATCCCACAAATAAGGATTGCCCAGTATAACTTGACAAACATCTAATGGAACAACGTCGCACGTGACCTCGTCAATATACAACTCATGGAGTGAATAAGGATTGCCCAGTATAACTTGACAAACATCTAATGGAACAACGTCGCACGTGATCTCGTCAATATACAACTCGTGGAGTGAAAATCTGAAGGTGCATTAACTGATTACACTCAGCCCCGCCTCCTTCTGAGTCCATCCTAAAGGATAAGGCTTCGGATGCTTGACCGTCTTTAGACCCAGCTTCACCAAGGCCTTGGATATTAAATTCTTCTGGCTCCGGATCAACTAATGCATCAACCAAGCCGGTCTTCACCTGCAATTTAAGAACAAATATGCTCCTTGGGGTCTTCTTCTTCCTTCGCGGCATGTTTCCCCGTCATAAGGTTGAGACTGCTATTTGTCTCTGTCATCCCAGAGACTTCATTCGAACCCTATGCTATCATATATGCCTTTTTCTCCTCCTTCAACCCCTTCCGCTTCAAATGGGGATACTTCTCCTAACACCGATCAACTACGTGTCTTGTATGCTTGCAGTGATTACAAATCAATCCTGTCTTTCCTGGGTCGCCCTTCTTCTTCTCCTCAGTTTGGGAGCTACTAGACTTGCTTTCAGCTTGTTTTGCATTGCCCTTCGTCTCGTTGCCTTTCTCCTGCTTGCCCTTAATGACAATAACCTTCATGTTTGCCTCTGCAATCGACTCAACCGTGAACAACTTCATCTCTTTCAATGACAATAACCTTCACGCTTGCCTCTGCAATCGACTCAACCGTGAATAGCTTCATCTCTTTTTAGATGTATTCATTCAGACCCGTTACATAATTCATGAAGATGGAGTACTTTTCTGTCGTAATGTTGAGGACCATCGCCTGTTGCTGGAACTCTGTAGTGTATTCTTGAACGGTCTGATTGAACCTTTGACGAAAGCCGTACCACTTGTACCAACGCTCTTCAAGAAATCTCACCGGATAGAACTGCTTCCTCGGTAGTTTCTTAAACTTGTTGCACGACACCACTTTCTTTTCTTGCTTACAGTAGAACTTCCACCACGTCAACGCGTGCTCGGAAAGCTTCAAAGTCACAAAAATAATCTTCTCTCTAGACGAATAGCCATAAAGAGTAAAATACGTTTCCATACGCTCGATCCAATCATCAAGCCTCTCGACGTCTACACTCCCATCATAAACAGGAATCTCTACTCTGAAATCGATCTTCAGATTTTGGTAAGAACCCTTACCCCCTTGATGTGGAACAGTCTTGACGGTTTCGACCTCCTTGTCGGAATTTTAATTCTCACTATCTCCACCGGATTCAATAGGTTTCTTCTAAGACTTCGAAGAAGATTCGCCCTTTTTGTCTCCATGGATGAGATCGATGAGTTACGTGAGAGTCGACCCGATTGTTTCGATCTGCTTCTCCAATGTATCAAGCATCGCTGAATTGTCATTTTCTGTCATCTTCTTCTTCCTTGATTTCTGAACTTCTCCTAAAGATACAAGGATCTTGTCTAGCTTCTTGTATTGCGATCGAGTAAGGATCATACACATGATGTCCCCTTAACCGAATCTGATTGCTCTGATACCAACTTGATACGAGTCACCGCATGAGCACCTTTGATCGCGGAATTATCAAAGGTGGTTTGAGAAGAAAACAGTAAAGCACACAATACGAATCAATTGGTGTAGAAAAATACATTCTCTAGATTATGAGAATCAAAGATTACAAAATCTCGCCCTCACAATCCAATCTCACTAGAATAAAGAACAACCTCTATATTCTCTTTAGAATCTAATCTGATGTTTAAAACCCCTAAACAATCTCTATTTATATGTCTACAATGTGGATGGCAAAATCGTAAATAAGCAAGCCCAAAGCCACTTGGAAAACGCGTCAATCAGGAGTCCAGTTTGGCCTAGGAAACCGATCCGGTCGATCGGCATGCTTGCGTCGATCTACCGGCCAGAGGCATGCTTTTTAACCCTGTAAGCGTATCTGATATCGGTCGATTGATGCTGAACCTTCGGTCAACCGGTCTGGTCTTCGCGGTCGACCGATGCTGGAACCCCGGTCGACCGGCCAGAGTGCTTGCGTGCTTCCTGTTTTTCTTGTCGTTTTCCTACTTTTGACTTCTTCGCCGCCACCTATAGCTCCACCCACACCTCTATTCTCAAGCTACCATGAGAATCGTCTATCCTTAAGCTCCCATGAGGATTACTAAGGTCCCGACACAGAGAGAAGATACACCCGTATCAACAACGCTCCATTTGCTTGCAACCCCTTTCCTTGCCCAGTGGCCACATTCCATTCCCCACAAGATGAGGAAAGTTTCAAAGAAGAAGTTTGGTCATTATTGGTTAAAGTGAGAGTTTTGATTGAAGGCAAAGAAAACCATCACATTCCCTCTCTTTGACTTCAATGAAATTTTCTCCAGCTTCAAGGCGTAGTTATTTGCTATTTATACAGGCTTGTGACTTGTGAAGGATTGCAAATGGTTTTGTTTATGGGGCTGGTTTCGATCATAAATGTTGCAACTTGTAAGTGAGTTTAGTTATGAGTTGATTTTTTTAGAATTCGGAGTGAAATTTGGGCTGTCGGTAAATTGAGTTTTAAGAATACTTTTGTTTAGAAGAATATTTATTCTGAGTTTGATTAGCAGTGATCGAGTTCAATTGCATGTTACCCTTGCAATTAAACACTACATATTTGCGAGAGAGATTTTGTTTAGTGGTCTACATATGAAGACAACCCCAAAGAAAATATAGTCATCATAGAGTTAAGAAAAGAAAGAAGCATTCAGAGGGACATGTAGTCTAGCCTTGTCATGGTGCCCTCCCTATTTGTTGAGTACAGACATAGAAGAGTTTTGTTGGGATTAGTTGGAAAGGTTGGACCATCTCTTTCACCAGTGACTTTTCCGTTGTACACTCACTGATGAAGATGAGGATGTCATGGATGATCCCCTGTCCATCTCTCGCTAAAATTGATTTAATTAAAAATAGATAGTTATAGAGAAATAAATTTATAACATGAACCACTAGAATAGTTGGTATATTTCATCAAAAGCTAGTTTTATCCAATGTGTGTTAACTAACTAACATACATCCAGATTTGGTGGGTAAATTTGGAAATAAGGATGATTTGAGGGGTATGTATGTATAAACCCCTGAAATTTATTATCCAGTGCAGTAGTCTTTCTCTACCACATCCATCATTAAATAATATGAACAATCTGTGTCTCCCCATCCTGATTTGATTGCTGAGCAAAGTACCACTACTCAGAATATTTAAGTAACCAAATTTGGATAGTCAGGATGCAATCTAGAAGTGTTGCGAAAGGAAGAGGGTATAAAAATAAGAGCAGCTACTAAAAAGAAAGAAACATTTAGCAAGTTTTTCTTACAAAGAACATCATTTTGCATCGTATACATTTACTTTTCTTACTCACAAAATGATATACATTTACTGCAACCTTCCTTATCCTTTCGGTTGCAGAAAAATGTTGATCTTGAGAGTCTCGAGTTTCTTCTTTGACACACCCTCATAAAGGGCAAATATTATATTTGTTAAGGGAGAGGATATTGATGTTTAAGAAAAATGTACCTCACATGGAACTAGATTAGTTCTCAACACTTTTACGGTACCATAAATTTACCATTACGACATGCTTTTGACACCTTATGGTTCTGATTCTTTTCCATCTTACTGAGGAACTGCTTTAGTTATATTGATATTTGATACGATCATGGCAATGCTTTGGAAACCTTTATAAATGGTGTTGCGTGATCTCTACATTACAATTACAACAGTTATATAAATTATCTAACCACCTTTCGTCCTATTGCTTATACTTTGAATTTATTTTGGTTTTAACGAGAAAGATTGAATTTTTTTTACATTTAATCCATCAGAAGAATTCTGATGCACTCAAGAAAGTATGTGTTTTGAAAGGCTGTATAGACTTTCTTCTGCATTGCTATTTTTTGTGTAAGTTTCACTGAAATTTTATACCATTTTTAGAGTATGCTATATATAAATTTGGTGATGTTGATAAAATCTTTGTTTAGACTTCTCAACTCTTAGAGAATAACCCCCTCTATTGTTTTTTTTCCAGATTGATTGTTTTTTGCATGATGTAAGAGCCTATCGTGCAAGAGAAATGAAGAAAATACGCAAAAACCAAAATCTTCAACGTTCATCAGTAAGTCTTCATTAATACAAGGTGGAAGACCATAATTTGTTGCAAAATGAAAAAAAATGGGAAGTCAGTAAGGAGTGCTTATAACCCTAAAAAAGTTGGTTGGTGTTAAGAATATTCTCTATGTTTTATTTCTCTTTTGAGTTGAAATGAATAAGATAGAGAATGAGAATCTTCATGGTTCATGGTCATTTTCTGTCCAGCTCAATTTTTAGGTGTTTGTCTTGCATTACCCTCCTTCAGAACGTGATCCAGTCTGCTTGCCCAAATATGAATTCTTTTCTTGCATCTTGTACTATCTAATATTTTTGAGGTGTCTGTTTTGCATTGTTTTGTAGTTTTAGAGAACTCAAGACTCAATAGTTTACTTCATCCAAGGTATTGCAGGCTTTAAAGTTGCAATATATTGCACATGGGTCGTCCCGCGAAATGGTAAATACGTATTTCTATGTATGGCGTCGATCATCTAGCTTGGAGGATTCATTAAATTCGTTATTCGCTGCAACATCAAGAAATATTCGAACGCTACAAGATACTACTCGAAAGCTTTTGCTAGTTCAATTGGCAGAAAAAGATTATGAGGTTATATATGAGTACATTAATTTCTCATGAAGTAGGCTTTCAGCTTAAGTTGCTAACACTTTTATCTTTTTGCAGCTTCTTACCTTAATCGTTGAAGCCGAACTTGATCTCCGTGGCAATGCAGAGAATTTCCGTGAAGATCGTGAAAACGAAGTGTATAGTTTAGCAAATTGTCTCAAAAATCATCCCGAAAGTGACAAGGTACTTGTGTGCATATATATTTACAACATCATATATTTGCTTTATCTTCAATCGTCATATTTTTTAGAACTATTTCAGGCTATCAATACTTTGAGTAGCTATTTTCTGAAAAAGATGGTGTCTGCTGATAAAGAAAAAAGAAAGGTATGCATCTTCTCCAGTATGCTCATCAATTGGTTTTTTATCAACACTAACTTTACTTCCAACTGTCGAACTTCTTAGGTCAATACATTTCAACAAATTGTAAGAGAACAAAATAATAACTGTCCAGGAATAGACAAAGCTGAAAAATATGTTCTTCTTTTAACAAAGGAGCATTGTGCGAAGGTATGTACTATCAGATAAATATTGTATCTATTAACTTTCTGTTATCCAGCAGCTGTCACCAACACATATATAATAGAAAATTATTTCATTTTTCCTTATCAGATAGTCTTCTCTTCTGTATTCTAGACTTCTTTTTATGTCCATCTTGTGTGCATATTTATCTCCAATTAAATGTTTGAGGTAACTGCACTTTTGAACTTAGACTGTCAACCTGTAGGAGTTCGTATTCAGCAATCTTCTTGAGTACAAACCTTTCGTCCTTTTACCTTGATAATACCCCTTATATCTGTCTGCAAACATTTGGTACGCATCATGTTTCGGACATGGAGACTAGTGCTAAATGGGTGAGAAATTGTTGCCTAGACTTAGTTTCCATGGCATCAGAGGAAAAAAAGGGAAAGGATTTTTGGGTTTACTCCTAACCTACAACTCCATCTAAAACGTGATTTGGATATTTTCTCCTGACGAGCTCTAAAAGTCTGACTCGACCCTTGATCTCGGCAGCAACATACAATCTAGTTACAAATTCCGCACCATTCCTAGCTCCGCAACAATCATGAGCGTGATGATGATTGGGTAACAGGCGCAAGCTCGCAATGTCGGGGGCAATTGGATTCTGATTGGCCAAGGGTCCGGATCTGATCACTTAAGGATTATGGATCTTATTGCAGAAGAGTCTGAACTAGGGTGGATCTTATTGCAGAAGATTCGAAAGGTTGAAGATTGTAATAAGTGGAGGAGTTGCTGAAAGAGTCTTGGAACAAAGGGTGAGTCTATACATGTACCTATTGATGAAGATGATGATCAAGCTATGTGCAGAAAGCATGACATTTAAGGCTTAACTTCAAATTAGGATAGTTTTAGTTTTCTTTCCAACTGAGTTTATTATTATATAACTATATATTGAGGATATGTATAATATTTTGGGTTAGATTTTATTTATCTCATGTCTTCTTGAGACATCTGCTTTGCTTGTTCTTCACAGAAGCATGGAGATGAAAAAAGGGTAATTTCTTGTTGCCAATGACTATAATCAGTAATTTGATTTGATTGGATATTAACATCATTCTTTATCCATGTGCCCATGAATCTCCTTTAGCTCCTTTGCAAATGGACTTTAATTTGGACTGGCTGAAGTTGTCTACCAACTAGAAGAAAGGTTCATAGATGAACTTTAAAATGACTAAGAGAAAGATGTAAAGGTGAACATGTGTTACATTTTTTTGTAAAGGGGGGTTGGGGGGTGCAGGGGGGGTAGTTGCTCTCGTGGCCCTTATAAAAATGGAGGACCAATAGACATTTTATCCACCTCATTAACATGGTTCCTGTTATAATTAGTTTATCGTCAATTGCGCTAATTTCCTCATTTATGGCATTGATTATTATAAAATCTTAGAAAAAAAATAGATGCATTTTGAAACTTAGCTAGTGAAAATTTCTAAATCGGTAATCCCTAAACAAAATCCTTCAATTGTTCGCTGTTAAATTTATCTCATTTTTAATTAGCTTTTCATTGTAGTTGTTAGATCTGCTTGATATTAGGCTGTTTAATTCTTTAGACGTAGACACATGCTTGGAATGCAAATATCAGTCCTGTTATCGATTTTTGCAGGTGGATGCAGTTCTACGTCAAATAGCGTTGTTCGAAAATGTCCTTCTAGGAGACTATCTTGTGTGGAAGAAGTGGAAGGACACAGAGTCAAGTTTAAAATTGCCGGAACTAACTTTCCCTGATTTTATTTTAGAACCTTCAATATTGATGCAACAATTTAGGGAATCCGTGCAGATTGAATCACATGTAGAGTTGGAGCTAGAAGAGGAACTAGATCTCCACTAATCAAAGGTATTTTTTTAAAAATTTTATTATGGCTATGTGCATTCCTTATTCTATTTAGAACATCCATTATTTGCGCCTGAAGGGAGAAAGGAAATAGTACTATTACCAACACAGTGAAAACGGTGATGTGGTGAAGGCTGTTCAAGAAGTATGCGTTTAAGAGGTTTTGACATCAATCTTTCTGGATCTGCTTGGACCAGAATGTAATATTTATTCTTATTGCTATTGCTTCTGGTTATGGGCTTAGCTTAGAATATGAGTGTGTCTTGAGTGAGGGATTTATGGAGTTGGACACTGGATTCTGCATATATCTTTCAATGAAACGCCCTATACCCCACCTGATAAGTGCAAAGACAATTTGCAAATCTGTGGAAAGCTTAAAGAATAATGATAATTACACTACTCCTTCTAACACTACTTCCACACTGTAAGCGAGAAGTGTAGGCTCCCATCATAAATCACCTATTTTCAAAATAGTTAAAAGAGAATTGGACCCCACAATTTTCTCTCGTATATTGTAGTAGTGTAGCAGTAGTGGTGTAAATGTCACTATTCTATGTTGTGCGCAGCGGAAATTTCGGCAACACCTTTGGTGCACGACAGGAGAGTAGATCTCAACTGAATCCATGTTTCACAAAGGAAACAAGAATCGAAAGTGATATATCTCAACAAAGTGAGATATACACTCTTCCTCTCATCAGTTCTAGGACTGACTTGTCGAGGGAACCTAAACTCTATTACAAATCACCGCACGAACAATCAATTTTTAACGTGGTTCGGCAAGTTACCTACGTCCATGGGGCAAAGAGAGGGGAGATCTAGAGAATGTAGAGTAATCTCCACCCAATGTGAAGTAGCATCACTTTCCACCTGCTGTGATACCTCTATGATCTGTCCAAAACTCTCCACCTGCTGAGAGTCAATAGGCTCCATCATCGAAGCCTCATCCAATGTGACATTACCAGACCAAATATCCAATTGAGTTTTACCTCCAATCACAGCAGTTGACAACTCTTTAATAGGATGACCCAAATATGTCGAAGACTTGGTCCAGAAACTCTTCTGCAGACCATTGCTTGACCATAAACACCGATCCTCCTCTAGCAAGGCACGGTTCTCCAAATTTGCCACCCTATCTAGTTTCCCCAAAATTTCCTTTCCAGCGAAGTGTCTCGAAATGCCGTGAGCTCGGCTTCAATACAGAAACAGGTTCATTTTGTACCTCCCATCAAAACCAGAATGAAGTACCTTCACCTTTCTGTCTATCATACACTTTTTCAATCTGTTAGAGACAACTAGGACTTTATCCAAATGGGATTTGGTTGTAACCCAGACACGCCTAGAACAGCCACCAACAAATGAAACCAAACATCTATTTCCTCCCAATGATGCCTCCTTGGAAGGCCTCCACACATCCACGTGAACCCCATCTGAAAGACCCTCCGTGCGGTGAATAGAGGTGTCAAACTTCACCTCGGTCTTCTTGCTCACATCAAAGTGTTCACTGGATTTTAAATTACAGGTTGTTGCACCCATCTTCAAATTAATACTGGAATGACAAAGCCCCAAATACCGTAGTCTAGTCGAATCAACAGAAGTCGCCAGCTCTCCACCTGTCACTGTATCTCCAATCAAATAGTACAGGTTATTCCTCCTGACGCCTTTCATCACAATCAAAGAGTCTTTCACAATCTCGAGAACCATGTCCTCAATATGAACCTTCAGACCCTCTCCAACCAAAGCTTCAATTGAGATCAAGTTCTTCCTCAAGGAAGGAACATATCTCACATCATATAACTCCCTAACAGTCCCGTCAAACATCTTGATGTGAATTCTTCCTATCCCAAGGATCTGGCATGCACGGTTCTCCTATGTACACCACACCACTATCCAGTTTCTCAAAACTGGAGAACCATTCTCTTCTAGGGCACACATGATAGGTCACACCACTATCCAACATCCACTCGGATTCTTCCGAATAGCTACCTATAGGACTGATAGAAAGCGAATAAATAGAAATATCAGAAATATTATCATCCGATATAATGATGTTTGCTTCTGATGATGGTTGTTTTTCTTTTCCCTTCTGCTTATTCTTCATCCATTCGTTGAATTTTGGACAATCTTTCTTTCAATGACCAGTCTCCTTGCACCAAGCACACTGATCTTTTCCAACTGTAGGATGCCCTATTCTAGACTGTGACTTTCAATTCTTTCGGTTTGGATTCTTCCCTCTTACGATCAATGTCTTCGTTACCGGCTCAACTGAAGCATCCTTATCATTTTTTCGAAGCTGATAGTTCACAAGTACAGCGGTGACCTTACTATACGAAAATGACGTATTCCTATTAATTAGGGTAAGAACAAAGGTCTCATATTCCTCATCAGGTAAGGAACTCAACAACAGCAACGCATTGTCCTCATCTTCAATCATAACATCCACATTCGTCAAATCCATAAGAAGCTTCGTGTAGTGGTTCATTTGTGATCACTAATGGAGGTTCCCTTCTTTAATTGGAAGCGATAAAGCCTCCTCTTCAAATGCAAGCGATTTTCCACACTCTTGGTCAAATACTTGCTCTCAAGATCTCCCAAATCTTCTTTGCAGAAGTCTCATTCATCACATCATACTTCAAATCTTGTGTTAAACAAGACCTAATAATACCACACGCCGTCCGATTTATCTTCTTCCAAACCTTCTTTTTAATATTATCTAGCTTGCTATCCAACTCCAAAGTGTCTTCCAAATTTTGCGCGTTCAGCGCATTCAAAACTTCGCATCCCCAAAGTCCAAGTTGTTCGTGTTATTAAATTTCTCTACATCTATTTTCATAGAGTGGATATTCAAACTTTGAATGGTCTTCACACCAGAAGCACCACCCTTAACACCTTCTTTCTCGGCCATATTCCTTAACATACCAACAACCAATGCGGAACAAACTGAAGAATAGATCCAAACTTGAGAAAGATACAGCCTTTACCAAAAAAGATCCCACATTTAACTCCAATTGAAACCCTAGACGAGCTTTCAAAGCGATCTACTCCAAATAGCCCAAGCGTAGCCCGAGCTCTCATACCACTTGGTGTGCGCAGCGAAAATTCGACAGCACCTCTGGTGCACGACAGGAGAGTAGATCTCAACTGAATCCCTGTTTTACAAAGAAAACAAGAACCGAAAGTGATATATCTCAACAAAATGGGATATACACTCTTCCTCTCATCAGTTCTAGGACTGACTTGTCAATGGAACCTAAACTCTCTATTACAAATCACAGCACGAACAATCAATTTTTAACGTGGTTCGGCAAGTTGTCTACGTCCACGGGGCAAGGAGGGGGGAGATCTACTATTAGAGAGAAAGAGTACAAATAGGGTTTACAATCACACAACTCTCACAAATTAAACCCTCAAATAATCCCTACTTTTCTTTTCAAAAGTCAGTCGCCAAAAACTCTCTCTGCGGTACGCCTGTACACAGTCGCGTTCTCCTCTGCAATTTCTCTTTGCACGCCGCTCAAGATTTTCCCCTCTCCTCTTGCACTTAAAAAAAACTAGGGCACGAATAAAGAGATATATATATAGCGGCCGAAACCAATGTGCATTCGGGTGGGCTATCTCTTCACGCGGTTTGAAACCAATGTGCATTCGGATCTCTTCACGCGGTATTGCATTGAGAACGTCACGTCACGTGGTTGCTTGCTGAACTCGTAGCCCCCACAAGCACGCCTTTCACGCGGTTGCTTCCGCTCTCGTGACCCTTCCGGTCTAGTGACCCCCACGCGTCGTAATCCAACATTCTAAAAGGTGTTTGGTTCACCAAATTTATAGAAAATTTTATCGAAACCGTCTTACAATGACATTTTTGTAATTAAATGGTGTTTATAGGTTTCCTAAAGCTCATTTGGCTTTACCAAATGTTTAAAGAGATAGATTTCTATAAAGTAAAGAAAAGGGGTATATTTAGTAGAAACCCACTTCCTCGGGAAAAGGAGTGGCAATCTGACAAAACCCACTTTATCCCATTAAAATGTTACTCTTTTCTCTACTTGGTGGATACCTTTTCCTCTTTTCTTTTTTCTCAAGTGAAACAAACAAAAAAAGGGAGAAACCTTTTCTTTTTTTGGGCTTCCTTATTTTGTGCTTTTGAACCAAACTAGGAAAGGTACACAACATAGAAATCCCCAATATTTGACACAACCGAAAAAAAATTCATAAAAATTTGTAGAAACACTTGGAAACTAATTTTTGTCCACTTCTCCTGTTCCTTTTTTAAAATGATATTCGAACCATACATGCTCTAAAACTAGGAGAAATAGGATGGCATGGCTAGACTTTAATAGTGTAAACTACCAGTAACTTTTTATAGCTGGAAAAAAACATGGAAAAACATGAATTTATAAAAAAGTTTGTAAACAAGTTTACTCTTAATAGGCGATGTTTTTTTTTGACAATTATCAGTCTATTTATTTACATGCAACAATAACAACCATACTGAAGCATCTAGAAGCTTATATTTATGTATATGCTAGATATCTCACCATTATAAGGCCCTAGGAGATAATTCTAGTGATCAGAGATAACAAAGAACATTTTAAGATTCAATACTCTGTCCTTCAGCTTGATTTGCAATTTCTACAAGAACCGAAGAAAGAGAAGCTTAAAGTATGATTGTGTAGAGGCATATTAGAGGTTTTGAGCTAGTTTTAAATTTAGTTTGATACAAGTTTGTTAATTTATCCATGCTTTATTTCATGTTGGTAAAAATTTTCAGCTCAAGTAATACTAGTGTTTGATAAAGTGAAGTTTAATATAGAGAACTTTTATTGATAATTCTGCTGATGCAACTAAATTGATACAATATTTCTTCTCTCTCACACACATATTGATCATCATGATATTACTTGGTTATATCTAGCTAGTTTTTTCCTTTTTGCAAATGATTTAGGAAAATTGCCTCTAGTCCCTAAAACGAGCCAGAGTGTTCCGCCCCCTAAGACTTTGTCAACGCTCCCTTTGCCCTAAAAAGCAACGCGATTTTCTTCTAGCCCCCAAAACACCCCCCACGTGATACGCCATTCAAAACCAACATGAACTTCCCAAAATGCCTTTTTATTTAACTGCCTCCCGTTAATCTATATCATTCCTCGTCGTTCGTACCTTCTCATCTCTCTTCTGTCCAACCGAACCGACTCTAGAAATCCATTGCAAAACCCTAGCCCTAAATCAACCCAGTCCAAAGCTTAATTGGAAAAAATGGCCGACGATTCAACCCTCCATGTTGAAGGTAGAAGTGGCCTACACCTCACGCGCAAAGAGCATAACACATGGGTCATACGAGCAAAGCTATCATTCTACTTGATAATTGAAGGCAGGAAGAGGAAAAAAGATCTCGGTCAACTTGACGATGATGACATTTTGAGATAGACTATTATAAATGTAAATATTTAATTCTTGTAAATATTATAAATGTAAATATTTAATTATTTATGGTATGTCCATTAGTAACATTGACAACCAAGCCATAACTTTAACAACGAAAGGTTAACAACAAAGTCGTAACCTTGACAACCAAGCCACAACCAAGTCATAACATTGACAACGAAAAGTTAAGCTTAACAACAAAATCGTAACCTTAACAACAAACCTATAAGCTTGACAAAAACCCATAATCTACAACCAGCCCATAACATTAACAACCAAAAGCTAAGCTAACAACAAACTCATAAGCTTAATAACAAACTCATAACCTTAACAACCAATCCATAACCTTAACAACCAAAAGCTAAGGTTAACAACCAATCCGTAAACTTGACAATCAAGCCCTAAGCTTAACAACCAGTCATTAACCGTAACAACCAAACACACATTATAACAAGCATTCCAAAAAGCTATCATCCAGTATATATTGTTAACATCCCATATCAACATCAAGTAAAACAAAACAAAAGTAAATGTACAGATGGCGGTAACCTAAAGGCCGATTGCTTCTTCCTCGCTATCATTGCTTGAAGCGAAGTCGTTTGAGAAACCCCTGTCCTTAAGAAAGGTGGACCCCCCAACACCTTGGCTCTAGAGAAACCGCTGCTAGATGTCTCTTTCCACCGTCATATGCCTACCGTCGCTTGGTGCTCATGGACCTCCAGCCTGCCAATAACCGGAGTGACTATGTAACCTTCCATTAGGTTGCCCTCAATAGGAGAGATGTAACGAAACCTAATCCTCTTAGGGACATCCAAAAAATCCCTAATCTTGAGCAGCTCCTTGCAGTCTTTGAAGTTATTTTTTGTGGTGACGTCGTTGGAGCACATGATGCATTTGCCGATACCCTCAAACAGTGATTGGAGAAACTCCCAATCCAGAGGTGGTATGAGAGTGAAGAGGCGGATCCACGTTAGAAAGGGTTTGGACAATGTGGATAGCCTGAGGTCCTGCATCCAACGCCTGAATTTGCTCTTGAAGGAGCCCAAAACGAGCCAGAGTGTTTCGCCCCGCCCCCTAAGACTTTGTCAACGCTCCCTCTGCCCCAAAAAAGCATCGCGATTTTCCTCTAGCCCCTAAAACACCCCCCACGTGATACGCCGTTCAAAACCAACATGAACTTCCCAAAATGCCCTTCGATTTAACCGCCTCCCATTTATCTATACCATTCCTCGTCGTTCGTACCTTCTCATCTCTCTTCTGTCCAAGTGAACCGACTCCAGAAACTCATCGCAAAACCCTAGCCATAAATCAACCCAAAGCTTAATCAGAAAAAATAGCCTACGATTCAACCCCCAAAGCAACCCTCCATGTCGAAGGTAGAAGTGTCCTGCACCTCACGCCAAAGAGCATAACACATGGGTCATACGAGCGAAGCTATCATCCTACTTAATAATTTAAGGCATGAATAGGAAAAAAGATCTCAGTCAACTTGGCGATGATGACATTTTGAGATAGACTATTATAAATGTAAATATTTAATTCTTGTAAATATTATAAATGTAAATATTTAATTGTTTATGGCATGTGCATTAGTAACCTTGATAACCAAGCCACAACCAAGCCATAACCTTAACAAGGTTAACAACAAGCCACAACCAAGTCATAACATTAACAGCGAAAAGTTAAGCTTAACAACAAAATCATAACCTTGACAACAAACCCACAACAAAATCATAAGCTTGACAACAAACCCATAAGCTTTTAACAACCAGCCCATAACATTAACAAATAACAACCAAAAGCTAAGCTTAACAACAAACTCATAATCTTAACAACCAATCCATAACATTTACAACCAAAAGCTAAGCTTACAACCGATCTGTAAACTTGACAACCAAGCCCTAAGCTTAACAACCAGTCATTAACCGTAACAACCAAACACACAACATTATAACAAGCATTCCAAAAGGATATCATCCAGTATATATTGTTAACATCCCATCTGTGTTTTCAATGCGCGAGGCGCAATGCAGGGCGCAAAGTCAGTGTTTTGGCACCGTCTCTCACACCATGCACAACACATGCTCAAAATGGATGTTTATTGGTGGCATAAATGATAAATTAAATTTTGGAGACATGTAGGGACTGGTATCTTTATCTTAATTGAGTTTTTTTTCATTTTTATTTGTTCTTTTCTCTGAAATTAATAATTCTACTTTTTGTGATAGGTTCTCAGTTGCAAGATTATTGGACTTTTGCCGCAGTGGCTGTTCAAGGGTTGTGATTGTGCTCATATGAATGCATGTTGGAATATCATTAGGCTACATAGTAATGCACGACATAATGAGCCGTTATAGGTGCACATTGTCTTGCCATAGCATAACTTATTTAAGTATGCAAGATTGGAATTGTTGGAAACTTGTGTTCGACTTTTTTTTTTGGGAAACACTATGTTTTTCTACGAACCTAGATGTTGTTAATTTATAAAAATTGCAATCTTGAATTGCAATTAGGATGCAGGTGCAGCGAGAAACTTGGGTCTTTTTTGTACTAACGGACTTCTGAAGGATGTGTTCTAGTTAACTCTGAATGCTTGTGTTCGATGCTAGTTGAATCTACCCATCTTATTTATTCGCTAACATGAATAGTTTGAAGTTGAGTTGGACTAGTGTTTCTGTTGTGTGTGTGTGTGTCAAGATTACATCGTCAGGACCATGGGAATCATAGCTATCGAGACAGTCATTGCACCCCCAGAAATTATCCTCAAAACCATTTCTTCCTCCACATTATCCATCTGCAAGGACCAAATGACGTTAACATGTGTAAATTGTGCATAAATAAGAAGCTACATAATCATATGCAATACCAAAGTTAAGGAGCATGCAAGTACTATCTATAAATGGATTTTAATATACCAGTAATTGAAACTGAAAATATAAACAGTAACCAAGACTGTGATTTTTATGGTATGGTTAATTTTTTTTTTTTTTTTGCATAATCTAACAGTTATTTAAACATTAAAGAAAATTATTAATTATCTACAAAAACTATGATTATCTCTTGCATGCATAAGCATTGAGAACTACTAGAACTTATGATTTTTTTTTTTCAAATTTTTTTTGTTCACTTGAATGGAATTGGTATTCTAAGCGTAACTGGAACAACAACTTTTTGAGATTTGGCGTTCACAAAATAGTCGGCTAAATACCCATATTGGTATTTTAATTCCACCCTAATTTCAAACAAGGTATTTTAAAGAGGCAATCCCGCTTTAAGACATTTTAATTGATCCAACTAACCAATAAGACATGTTTTCTCGTCGGCGGGCAAATTTCCGGCGAGATCTCGTCACGTGCATGGCACGTGATGTCTCAAAACTCGTTTTTAGCAGCGGCGACGGCAACAATCTCGTCATATTCAACCCAAAGTAGGATAAAATAACGGTGATGACGCTGCCTGTGATCGCTAACCCCGTCAAATCGGCTGAATACGAGGAGATCATCGCTGTCGTCACCGCTAAAAGCAAGTTTTGAGACATCACGTGCCATGCACGTGACGAGATCTCGTCAGAAATTTGCCAGCCGACGAGAAAACATGCCTTATTGGTTAGTTGGATCAATTAAAATGTCTTAAAGCGGGTTTGCCTATTTAAAATACCTTGTTAGAAATTGGGGTGGAATTAAAATACCAATATGGGTATTTAGCTCAAAATAGTCCAATATCTAATAAGTTTGTAATACAATTTGCGTACATCAAATATTCATCCTATCCACACAAATAAAAACAATAAAATCACAAAACAAACAACAAGACTCCTTTTATATGGTAAAAATCATAACTTTATATTTTAGATACGACATATAATCTACATAGAATCATCGATTACCAAAAAATATATTTTTTTAGGAGAAAAAGCAATTAAATATATTTTTAGATACGACATATAATCTACATATAAAAAATATATTTTTAGATACGACATATAATCTACATAGAATCATCGATTACCAAAAAATATATTTTTTTAGGAGAAAAAGCAATTAAATCGAAGTGACTAGGGGATTTGATATAGGATTTGGAACACACAGACATCTCCAATAGAGGCGGGATTTGGGGGAGGGAGTGTGAGATATAATGAGAGAGATGAAGAGGTTGTAGCTTTTATCGATTTCCAAAACTTCCCACTAGAAAACCCACTAACCTCTTTCTCCAATATTTTAACATTAAAACTCAACTATTGTTTAAACTCAAGTAGCTCAGAATTAGGTACTCCTAAAATATGACGTGGTTGGGATTTTAAGAAAGTGTTTCTATTTTTTATTGGGAGAACCAAACACAAATTTGAAAATCCAGTTTGAGCTACTTTCCTTATTTTATGTCATTGACGTGTTTTGTAGCTGTCAGATACTTTCCAAGTTTTCATTTGTATTCCTATGACTAAACAAACACAAAAGATAAGTCTTTACTTAGGGGCTGTAAAGTTTTTTATGGAAGAAAATAGAAGACCGGTGACAAGTGTACTATAATTTCTCTACTACTTTGGTACACTTACAAAAGAGTAATGACCATTTTCAAGTAAGGCCCCCCAGTCAAGTCAGTATCAGAGTAGTACACAAAAGTTGGTATGCTTACAATTTTCCTAAAAAAATTATAATGTTCATGTCACTTTTTTCTATAGTACTTTCCTTTTCTCTGTTTTCCCTTGTAATAGTTTCATTTGCAGTGTTTTATTAATTCTTATATCCTTAAAATAGAATCGTGTGTGACATTCTGAGTGGTTGATCTGACTCTCTAGAAAAATTGCTTCGTAAGTTGTTGACCTCTTTTTTTTTAATTATGGGAAAATGGGAGGAAACCATGGTTGATTATTTTCTACCCCATTTCATGTTTCTTTGGTTACCGAGAAACCAGCAAGACAGCCCTTCAAGTGTAGGTGTAAGCATAGGTTATATTGTAAATAATAAACTAAGGAGGAAGAATACAAATAGAGAATCATCAGGTAACGGCTATCAACAGAATTTATGCACCACCACCAATCAAATCCAAGAAAACTAAAGTGAAAAGAAACATATGAAACCTCTAGGTCATATCCTGATCAATCGGCCTACATAAACCGGTCATTGCAAGACTTGATTTCAACCATCATGTAAATCCTTCAAGCAGGAATACGCGTGACATAAATTATCTAGGTGAATATGTTGGTGGTGGAAAGATAAAATCAATCAACTCGAGCAAGCTATCCACATTGGACTCCTTCAGCACTGATTTATTAAGCAGCATTAATCTGTTCTCGTTATCTTCCTCTTCTAGTTCATTCGGCATCATGTCAAATTTGACTTTGAATATCTTCTGAATCATGTCTGTCTCCCCGATCATCGCGTCGCCAATCGTCATGTCCACTACAGATTGGCAAACCAGATCTGATAACCCGATGATCTCCAGATGATCTGTAGCCTAACATGATCAAGAGAAAATACTATCTATTAAGGATAAAAATCATATGCTCATGACAAAACTAAAACTTACTAGACATAAACCCACAGGGCACCAAGATTAAGAATCCACTCTGAAAACCTTTTAAGATGCATACTTGATTAAGTGCCATTGCAACAGAAGAAACATATAAAGACTAATAAGATCTCGCATTTCTCTACTTCTACACTTCACCAAAATTTATTCAGTTCCAGCTATTCATATGCCGTAGAATTTGCATATAAAAGCGTACATGCATACCAGTAAAAAAAACATTTATTCATATTGCTAGCCATCTCTCAGCAGCTTCTCCAATAAAAGTCACAAAACAAACAACAGCACATCAAACGTTAGCAGAGTGAATTGAGTTGCAGTTGTACAAATACATCAAATGTTCAAGCTTAGTTAAATTACACCCATTAAAAAAACAGATTTCCTACAGATTACTGTAAAAGAAGAGCTCGGAGAATGCTCATCTCCTCTGGCCCTTTCAAAATCATAATCAATAATAGGACAACAATAACCATGTCACGTACAGAAGAGAGATGCATTATATGTGGAAACAATAATAAGAAAAGCCGCAGCAAAACATTTTAGATTTTGAAAAAAAAAGGTTTATGGAAAGGAGGTAGGGTTTTGATGCCTTGATCAGATGTAGATTTGAATAGTTCAAACTTCAAACAATGGTTGCCTATAACTAGCGCGAGAAAAAAAAAACAAGAGACTTTGAAATTCCCTATCACCAAGTTTTAAGTCATTTATCTTTGGATGTTGGCCATGGATGAACTTCTAGGCATAATCAAGGTAAAGTCTCTTCTAGATGACTGAAAATGTTGTTTCAGCAGAAGAGATGAGGCTCGAAAATCTAAAATAAACTTAACAAAAATGGAGTATACAGTATCAGCAAAACTATCGTAAACAATGCAAGAATAAATTGATGGACAATAAAGTGCCTAGCATGACAAAGAAAGTATTAGCATAAAAAAAACAATGAGAACATTAATTTACAAGAAAGCATGGAAGATCAAGAAGTTATCTTTCATTAACAAAAAAAATTTACCTACCCTTTTGCAGGTCTGACCATTAAAAACACGATCTATTAGGAAGATAGGAAGATATTGCCCAGATCATTTCTTCCACAGTGTATACCATCATATAGAAGTGTTGTAGCCTAAGTTGTACGGGGATGGGACATGGAAATTTTGTAAAGGGTATGGGGACATGGCTGAAACTCAATAGGATGTAATCATAATTCTAAACTAAAACGACTGTTTCAAATTGCAGCTCTTAAGGCTGAAATAAACTCGCCCCTTATCCCGCAAGTTGTAGAAGTGGATGTAAAGTGAAGGTTATATATCCAAGAAATGTATGACGAGTGTTTTAAATGAAACATGCATTGTATAATGTGTCAATAAATATATGCATATGTTTAAGGAGTTGTCCGAGAAGTTTTGGGATCAAGTACGGGTACGACACATGTCGTGTATGGGTACGGCTCCATATTAGAAGTACCCACGTAACATAGGCTATAGCAGTGTTGGCATAAATTACAACAGCAAAATAATTAAAACCACTAATATTGGGCTGCTAGAACTGCTTACCATATCATGATCTATAAGCTGATGTGCAGAATCAAAGAGGTTGTTGAATCCCTTCTCTAACAATGAAATATATGATACATAATCATATTAGAAGAAACCGAATAAACGTCAGTTACCAATAATCTTGTAATTATATAAAATTTTCCTTCTATTCCAATTCAGTTCTAGGCTTCTAGCTACAAATTCAAGGCATTGCAAGGGAATGTTCAACTGTTAAAGCTCTAAGTAGTACAAGGTATGAAGAAGGATAGTAATAGAGAGAAATCTGCAATTCTTAGAATTAAAATCAAGCATTCTTATGCTACAGGAACAGACTGGTACCTTTGTGATAATTGCAGGTGAATATGTAAACTGACATCAATTTAAAAAAAGTATATATGTATGAGATACATATGTCACGAGCAATTTGGCGAAACATTTCATATATATATATATATATAATATATATATATATATATATATTTCTTCAAATTTTACAACAAATTACTTCACAAAAGTTGTATATTAAAATAACTTTAGCAATAGTTGAACAAGTTTTTATACCAGATCTTATAGCACTAGTTGATAGTGACGCAGATTTAAACTGCATTAATGGAGTAGTTCCTTCAAAATATTTTGAAAAGACCACTCAAACTTTAAGTGGTGCAAGCGGACATAAATTAGACATTCGATATAAATTACCTAATGCACATATATGTGTACAAGGAATATGTATTCCTACCCCTTGTGTGTTGGTAAAAGATTTATCCCAACATGTTATTTTAGGAACCCCTTTCTTGCATAATATAATGCCTATAAGTCAAATAAATACTCAAAGCATTAAAGCTACCTATAATAGTAAAGATTTAATCTTTGAATTTATTACAGATCCTCAAACTCGTTTACCAAATGAAGTCAAAAATGTATTATTAAAAGAAAATCAGCTTAATTTTCTTAAAGAATAGATGGTGGTCAGGAATAATTGTAGAAGAAAAGGCTAAGCAAATTGAATAGATAATTCCACAGAATAATAAGATTCTGGAAACGACTATGTCTCAAGAAATTAATAAAGATAATATTATGCTAAAGATTGCAAGGATGATGAAAAGAAAATATCCTAAGACTAATGAGTCTGATATTCAGCAACGATGCCTTGACTACATGAAAAAGCAATTTTTTGAGGCTTTTGATTCCAATGAATCAAAAAACACAGAATCTGTGGAAGGCGATATTACTTTGCCTGATGCTCAAGACCCAAAAGATGATATTGAAAATATTTAGGCTTATTGCCTCTAATATATTAGGATCTGTTAAGGATAGGCTTAATTTCGGATATATATTAAAATATACTGGTCCATTACTTAGACTAGTTTCCATTATACCCATTAATTATTGGGTCCAATCGAGACACCTAGCATCTCTTAAACAAGTTAGTAACGAAGTGTTTAACACTTGGATAGTTAAGGGTTTAAAGGCTATTTGTATTAAGCCAATATGTATATATTTATATTTGTCCATATAGGGCTCTATATCTATTAGACCAAGTAGCTGTATTGTCTGCTCATCTCGATCTACAGTAGTAGTTCGTTCAAGAGTTTTAATGACAATTAAAGATTTATAATCTAAACATCCAATTTTGTATATATCCTTATTAGGAACATCAGGAATAGTCCATTTGTTTAAGAGTTCAAGATCAGAATTATATTCTGTCAGCTGTGCGTTTTTTACTTTTTTACCCGTATCACGGGTTTTTCCGAAGAACTTACCATCATGTCTGCCATAAATCTTACATGTTTATCTATATAAAAATTACTTAATAAGAATAGACTTTATATTTTTCCTTTACTTCTTCATAAAACAACTTAGTACAAGAATATGCACGTATGTCAGGCATCTGTTTCTACTATTTTAAACCAACGTATATTTGCTAGATGAATACAAGGTAAACATTTAACATTTATTTTAATTCTTTTCATAGCCTCGGTATGTTTATTAGTCCAAGGTTGTGCATTCTTTCTCAATCTGCTATGTAAAATAGCGGTATCTTGAGCTAAATTTTTATAATAATCTGTGACATAATTTAATGCTCCTAGAAATCTTTGCAACTGTTTATTATCAGTTATTTCATTAGGGAATTTAGAAGCAAATTCGATACTTCTATCAATAGGAATCATTGTTCCTTTGTTAATATTATGACCTAGAAATCTAATTTGAGTTAGAAATAATTTCATTTTTGGGGCAGATATAGCTAACCCATTTCTTACTACTAAATTACAAAATATTTCAAAGTGTTTTATATGCTGATCAAAAGTATTAGAAAATATCAAAATATCATCTATATAAGATAGAATAAAATCTGTATAAGAAATTAGTATTCCTTTCATAATGTTTTGAAATTCAGATGGGGCGTTTTTTAAACCAAATGGCATCACATTCCATTCATAATGTCCAAAAGGGACAACAAATGCAGTTTTATATTTGTCTTTCTCTTCAATCTGAATTTGCTAATAGCTAGATTTTAGATCAAATTTTGAAAACACTTTTGCTTGTACAATACGATTTAATAGATCCCTTTTATTAGGATACACACTTAGTGTGGAGATAAAGAAAACATGTAGATCTACAAGCTGTAAGAAATAACCATCAATTTTATCAAAACGGTAAGGGTAAATTACACTTGCATACCCAATGTTTTCCGCAAATTTTACTTAAATACACAAGGCTCAAAAACCTTCAAATAAGTACCCAAGGTCTCCTGCCATTGAAACAGTAAGCTGTTATTTAAAAAACTATGTAAAAGACGGAAATGCCTCTTTAACTGTTTAATTCACCTAGTACGTTATAATAAACACTATAAATAACAAAAATTCCCAAATTCACCTATAATCTTCCAAATGCCCACAAATTCTCCAAAATTCCCGCAAACTGGTAGTGGGTTAGGGTAAAGTTCAATTTCAAGCTGGTTCTGTAATAGTGCATCGCGATTTTGGATCCTCGAGGAGGTGAATTTCTAGAGAATTTGCAATGATCCGGGTTAGAATTTGACCTAAGCGATTTTGGATCCTCGAGGAGGTGAATTTCTAGAGAATTTGCAATGATCCGGGTTAGAATTTGACCTAAGTCAGGTAATTTGACAGAGGAGGTGAATTTCTAGAGAATTTGCAATGATCCGGGTTAGAATTTGACCTAAGTCAGGTAATTTGACACGATGTATGATTCCCTCAAAATTTTAGTATAATTTTGAGAAATTGCTTGTCTAAATTTATGTTCTCATGTGTTAGAAAGTGTTTGTTACTTGTTGAAAATATTTGGTTAGGGCTAGGGTTGGGGTTTGGATGGTTTTTTCACTGTTTAAGTTCGGGTATATTTGCATGAAGGTTTTATGGGTTAAATTGAATAATGCACACATGGTTTTAGTGTTTGGTGGTGTTGATTAAATGAGTTTCTAAATTTTGATTGGCAAACAATTTGGATGGAGATGGTGTTTCCACACAGATTTATCCATCATTTAAATAGCTTGATTTTGAAAAGCAAAAAAAAAAACAAATTTGACTAAAATGCATATTAGTTGCTAAAATGCAATGTGATTCCATCATTAAATTTCCATGAATTGAAATTTTGAACCTGATGCAATGTGATACAATAGTAGACTTTGAATGATGCAATGTGATACAATTGTAACATAGTTCCATTATAAAATATCCATGAACTGAAATTTTAGACACGATGCAATGTTATATAATAGCAGGCTTTACACATGAGGCGATGTGATACAATTATAATTGATTTCCATCTTTAAAAATCCATGAACTGAAATTATGGCCATGATGCAATGTGGTTTAATAGTAGGCTTGTTTCTCTTCTCGATTAATTTTAAATTCATGATGCAAAATTGTGTTTCCCTTCTTAGTTCATGGATAGTTTCTTCAAATTTTGGATTGACGCTGTTGGATATCTTGTCCCCAAGATATAATTTTGATGATAACAATTTACTTACTATATGTATTATATATGCACTAACATATCAATGTAGATAACAACTTTCAATATGCTCAAGATATGTCAACTAAAGTGCAGGATGAGTTCAAGGCACAAGACAAGCAAAGGAGATGTGTTCATTTCATAACTTTGCATTTTCCTTTGCTTAGAAAATTGTACAAGCCTTGATCACTCACAACACATACACACACATAGTATTTAGAACACACTAACACATGCTTATTGATCACTCACAACACATACACACACATAGTATTTAGAACACACTAACACATGCTTAGTGTGTGGTTAACTATAGAAATCCCCTAAGTTAATTTAGAACACACTAACACATGCTTAGTGTGTGGTTAACTATAGAAATCCCCTAAGTTAACCATTAGAGTTGATACATATAGAGTGAGTTTCAAAACATATCAATTATCTCATATACATGTATCAGTAGTCGACTAATACCATTAGTAATCGACTACTCAAAGCCTTAGTCAGAATTCTAAAATCTGTGAAATTACAGATTAGTCGACTAATGTACTGTAGTAGTCGACTAATGTACTGCAGCAGTCAAATTACAGAATCTGTGAAATTACAGATTAGTCGACTAAGGTATTGTAGTAGTCAAATTACAGAATCTGTGAAATTACAGATTAGTTGACTAATGTACTGTAGTAGTCGACTACTAACCCATTTATTGACTTTACAGAATCTGAATTAACTCAGATTAGTCGACTACTAAGACAATTAGTCGACTACAAATACAGTTTTTCTGACTGTTTGATTTTTGATTTAGTGTCTGTTTATAGCCGTTTTTTTGACGTTATTTGGGTTTAATAATATGTCATTTCAGAGACTATAAATAGGTTTAAACATCAGAAAACAAGAACTAAGATTCATACATATAAGATTCAAATTAAGATCAAATTCATTCTCTCTTGACACAAAATTCTCGTTCTATTATCAAGAAAAGAAAACTGAAAATCTGAGATTACCTTTTGTTTCCAATCATTACTAGCATTTGATTAGACAATATTCAGAGAGTTAAAGTTCCTAAGCCATTGCTGCACTTCATTACACAATTAAGGCTTATAAAAATTTGTGATTTTACTTCAAAGAAGGTTTCTCTCGGGTGTGAGAGAAGATCTCTTGGTTTAGAGATTGGTTGCAATTGACATGATCTTGTCAATTGGACAGATTTGTTATGATTTTGTAAGGTTTCAAAATCATAGTGAAAATCTCAAACGGGATTTGCTTGGGGACTGGATGTACTCCGGGGAGATGGAACCAGTATAAAATATTGTGTTTGTGATTATTCAGTTTCTATGATTTGTGTTGTTATTGTTCTTGCAATTTATAATTCACCTTGCAAATTTTTAGGCACCAGAGAAGGTAATGAGTATTTTAGGTACCTGAAACTAAACCAACAATTGAAGAATCTATAAATACCAAAGAAAAGTTATCACAATCTACACCAAATCATCTGCGTCAGTAATCATGATATGTTACATTTCAAAGCATGTCCTTCTCCGTTCTGAAACTTTATACTTTCTGGTGATTATGTTGAAGATTACGGATATGGATCACTTCATTTCTCAAATGATCACATTAGTCTAGCTCCTGGTGAGGTTACACTTCTAATTTTCCCTAAGTTTAGTTCTCTTATTTTTGCCATTTTAATGCTTTCTATTTTCCCTTACTTTTAGTTCTTTTTTTTCTTTTCATTGTTTATAGACAAAAGGGAATAATATCAACGTGGACAATTTTGTTATCTATAAAATTACGAGGTCGAGGAATCGCAAGGCAGGCAACACATCATTGTGGACAGTGCAGTTAGTTTGCCCTTTCTGTCCTGTAGACAGGACTTGGACCTATGAAGATGTATGGAACATGCAAAGAGGAGCTATGAGTGGGCAAGCACTTTGCCAAGGGAGCAGGCAGAATACAATGCATTGAAGGACTATTTTCTCAACAACTTGTTCGCCTTAAACCATCTATGGCTCCTACCTTCATACTTAATAACCTCGACTATCATACTTTCGTAAGAGGCTGCGTCCTCCTATTGACTGATTCGATGTAATCTTAGGGCTATACTATATTTTAATTAATAGTAATGTTTGGCTTAACTATGTGTTTAGTCCTTGTTGTTAGGTCTCGGTCTCGTTTTTTATGATGATTTCAAACCCCATTATTGGTACTAATTGCTTGTCAAGTGATCCGACACGGAATATGTTTATCAAGCAACATAGTGTCATGAAAAGAAGGATGGATTTGCAATTTAATGATGATATTCATGGAGGTGGAGGCAAGTTGATGAAGATGCCTTAAATGCTCAAAACTCTACTCAAGCAAATATCCACTCAAGAAGAGTTTTCAAGTATATACTCAAGAAGAGCTTCATTAACAACAAAATTTAGCAAATATCTATATTCAAGCATAATATACATTTGTAAGCAATATTTGTATTTCACTTCTGTCTAGATCATATTGTAGGCAAGAAATAAATTTGATAACTTTTGAAGCATTAGAGGACTATACACGCACTTCAAAGTTCGTTTTGACAAATTCTTCAAAAACCATTTCAAACAATTTAATTTCGGTGACTATCAAATTTTGAGGCAGTCAACCAATCGGTCGACTGGCCGTGTTCGGTCGACTGGTCGTGTTCGGTCGACCGGCCGTATTATTTTGGTAACGGCTATTTGATTGTAAATTGATTTGAAGCTAATTTGATTTGATAATTTGAAAACAATTTTAAACAGATTTGATTTGATTTGAAGATGATTTGGTTGAGAGGCTATAAATAGTCCTCAAGACTTTTTTTTTTTATCGATGTGTGAACTTGAGATTTCATTGTCAAATTTCTAAGCTAAATTTTTCTACTCATTCTCAAGCTTTTCTCTTCTCGGTTTTCACTTTCACATCCTCACAATCCTAATGCTTCAATAGTCTATCTCTTTATCCTTGTCATAAGATTCTTGTAAGAGAGATCGTTATCTTCATCTTTGTACCGTGAGGTATTGTGTGGAGAACTAGATCTTGAGAAGATCATTGTGTAAGAAGTTCCGGCTTTTAATTCGGATTGAGGGGATTACCATCGAAAGAGGAGGTCAAGGACGTAGGTCGAGAGTGGCCGAACCTCATGAACATATCGTTATCTTTGACTGGCTAACTCTCTCTTATCCTCTCCTTTATATTTTTGCTTATTGTCAAATTTTGTGTTTGATCGAATTGTTTTTCATTAGTTGCACATTTATTTTGTTTACCATATTCACCACCCTCTAGGGTACTTTCACTTGTGCATGTTTTCTATAACCCTAAGCATGGGTATCATACATAATTAAATTTTCTAGTATATTAAATTTTCTAGTATATTATTGCACAACAAAAATGCATACTTTCAGTAGTGTGCATACTTTTTTTAACAAATTTTGTTATAGTGAATAAGTTTTCTTGTTAGATTTTACTGCAAAAGAAATATTAAATTTATTCCAAAAAAGATTTATGCAAAAAAAAATTTAATCAAATTATTTTTTTCTTAACAAGAAATTTTTACGCAAAAAAATTTAAGCGAATTAAATTTTTCCTAGCAAAAAACACTCATGGAGAATTAAGCTTCATATAACATATATATGGGCATATTTTTTAAATTAAACCAATTATGAGGGTAAAGAAGACAACAAATTTTGGGGGGAAATAAGATTCATACAAAATAAGGGTAGAGTATGTAAGCTAAATCAAGTGTAATGGTAAACAAGGAACCAAAAGTATATGAGAAAAAAGATTCATATGAAATAAGGGTAGAGTTTTAATTTAAGTCAAGCATAAGGGTAAAGAAGGAACAAAAATTACATGTCGCATGCATCATATAAGAAAAGGGTATGTTTCATAAATTAAATCAAGTGTAAGGGTAAAGGAAGGATGAAAATAAGACATGGCAACAAAAAAACACATCACTAGAATTTGTTGAAAATCAACAAACCATAGGTAGCAACATGAAACCGTTCAAAAATATTTGGTACTTAACTATTTACCGGCAAATGTGTCGGGTATTTATCTAAAAAACCTTAGGTATTTAAGAGAAATTTCAGGAATATTTAAGTGCAGTTTACACAAACAACAATACATTGTTGCCCTAATTTCTCACGAGGGTGAATATAGACATACAACTTTAATTAGAAAAAATAAATCTGAAACTAGCCCCAAAGGATTCTTCTCATACACTGCATCGGTTGTAGTTCATTGATCTTCCAAATTACCTTCCCAAATAAAAAATTGATATGCACACAAACATACATGCAATATATATATGGGAATAATGTGTATGAGATGACGGTTCATTTTGCTAAATGAGCTACCAAGAGATAGCCATGTGGTGAGGCCCACTTTGCTAGTCACATCAATAATTGTGGATCTCACCACACTATCTCATGATAGCTCACTTAACAAAATGAGTCGCCACCTCATACACATTAGTGTGTGCATACACACACATACATATATGTATCTCTTTTGCATGAGTGTGATAAACTTTCAAGCAAGAACCCAGTGTTTGTAGAGAAATTATACAGATGCAACAATGCTATCTAAATGCAGCTCGGGATTGTTGTATGAATGAAGATTGAAGAAATATAACATCAGAAATCAAATTATTAGTTTTTTTCCTTATTCTCTATGTTGCAGACGAAGTCGCTGCATAACAGAGGAGATGCTGCTGCCGAAGGGAAGTGTCGCCGGAGAAAGTGAGAGAGTCGGTGTTGACCAGAGGCGACTTGATCAGTCCACGAATCTGGAAGTCGTTGCTGTTGATGAGGGAGTCGGTGTTGACCGGAGGCGAGAGAGGCGAGAGGCGGGAGTGGCTGTTGGTGAGGAAGTCGACGAGTCGTCGCTGTTGGTGAACGAGAGAGGCGGGAGTCGGGAGTCGGGAGAGAGGCGGCTAGGGCACACTTGGGTTTTGGGTTTGGGAGAGGGTTTAAATGAAATGGGTACGGGTCGAGTTCGGGCAGATTTTTGTTAGGAGTTGTAGCGGGGTTTAGCGCTATTAAGCACTTTTTAGCGATAAAAGGCGCTATTACGCGCTATTCGAGCCGATAGAGTTTTTTACCGCTTAACCAAACCGCTGACACCTAAAACGGGGAGGAGAAGCCCCGCGACCGCGAATAGCGACGTTATAGCACCGCTATTTGCCGCTATTTACAACACTGAAAATTGCAAACAGAAACAACCAAAAACATCATGGGTGAGGAACCCGTGCTGCTTCTCGACCTGTGGTCGGACTTTTCCGGTGGTGGCGCCGGGCAGTGAAAGTATAATTTTCCAATAGAGGTGGAGGACAGATATGTCAGTAAATCAGTACATGCTCAGATCTGTATCGTGAAAGGAAACAAGCCATATGCCTAAGCTAATGTGTAACAGTTAATTATTCCATGACATTGAGCCAAGGATGTGAGCCTCGGCAATAAGCCTTGGTCACCACCTACAATCAAAGTGCGAGAAATAATCAAAAGTTGCAGTTGCCTTTTGGGCAATGTACAGATTTACCACCCTACAGAAATCATTTTGATTTGACAGATGACACGAGTTCAAGAAGAAACAACTAATTAAGTGCGATCAAGTCTTAACAATTGAATGTAGGCCGCGTAGCTTGCAGCCGAAAGAAAAAGAAAAGAGAAAATTTGCAAAATAGACCGGTTTTGCTGATTATTTAGCAAAATAGACCATTTTGCTAAATAATTAGCAAAATAAACCTCTTTTTTACCAACAGGACAAAAAGAGGTCTATTTTGCAAAACAGCTCAGAAAACATACGGGACTAATAGTCCTGTATGTTTTAATCACGGATTAGTAAACGCTAATTATTTCATAAAACTTTGAGATGAACTCAGAAAACATACGGGACTACTAGTCCCATATGTTTTCTGAGTCACTAATCCGTGATTAGTTGGCTCTAAACATACGGGACTAGTAGTCCCGTATGTTTTCTGAGACTTGTTTTTCAAATCGATCTTTTTTCAAAAGATGTCTATTTTGCTAATTATTTAGCAAAACGGTCTATTTTGCCAAATAATTAGCAAAAACGGTCTATTTTGCAAATTTTCCCAAAAGAAAATGAGGCGGTACTTACAGTTATGAGCTCTAAGACGGTTTCCGTGTCGCAACCACGAATAAAATCATTATCCCAATCCCTCAGACCCTCATCCACGGCCTTATTCGCTTCATACTCGGCCGGGTGCTCGTGTGGAGGATAATACTGGCCCCCGTACATGAAATCGACAAGAGTATAACTCTTGCGCCGGCCGTGCTCGTAACAGTATTCCATCGCCTTACGAAGGACCCCCTCTCCCACGCGGAATCCAGCCTCCTTCTCGCCGCTGTTGATCATCTCCCATATCTTCAGTGACTCCTTAGCCACTGCTTCGGCATTCTCTGGCGACAGCACCACTTCAACACCCCCAGGCAAGCACTTCAAAGTGATTGTCATCTCCTCCTCCTCCCCCCTTTTGCTCTCCATTGCGGATCGATCAGATGGGACACCAAACCCAAACCCTAACCCTAACCCTAGAGAGGGACCAAGAAACCGAGGCGGCTGCGACCTCCAATACCTTTACACGGGTATAGTTGCTGATCGGTCTTCTATCCTCGGACGGCTGCGATTTATTCAGGAACCAGAGTCGGGTGGCAAACGGGTCCGGTCATTTCATGTATAATATTGTCCCCACTCCCCCACGCAAGTTCCTGACCCGGAATGGGTCAGGATATCCGACCCGTTTAAAGAACGGGTTTACCATACCTGTCCCCACGCAAGTTTCAAATGGCCTACGGGACGCAATTTAATCTAGTCAACAATAAGTCCCAAGGGCAATCCATAATCCTCCATCTCTCTCTCTCCCACCTCTCAAACCAGTCAATTATGTGGCTCTAATTTACAGAGGAGCCACACTTAATGTACGCTCTACTTGATAAAGACTACATATCCACTCAGAATCATCCGCATACGCGCAAGTAGCTCTCGTCCTCTAATGGATTGAGGGAAATGGCGATTTCGCCCCCCATCAAACCCATCGAAGGTTGGAAACCACCCGCTTAAATTAGGCTCTATTTTATATTGTCATCGTTACTTATTTGGGTTTCAGAAAATCACTCGTCTATTGTTCTTGCAACATGCAATCTCATCCAATTTTCCATTCTACTTTCTATCCAAAAAATTATATTTTGACAATTCTAGCCTACAACTTTAATTTTATCAAACTTTTATGTGAAAGTTAGATACCCAAATTTATTTCCTATTTTAACTTTAGTACCATGAAGTTTTTCTTTGCTTTGAAGTATCCCCAGAGATGATACCTCAAAGTTCTCTATTGTCCAAAAAAAAGAACCTAAAGTTCAACAAAAATTAACTTTGATATCTAAAGCTCAACAAAATTTAATTTTGATGCTCGAGTTTCATCAAAACCTAACTTTCATACCCAAAATTCAACAAAATATTATTTTGATACCCGGATTTTAATAAAATCTTATTGACCCCTTCCACTACTTTGGTTTTTATCCTTGATCCAATGTTATTTTCTTTGTTCGCCCGATGGTTAAATATGGCCAAAAGTTGCTTGCTGGTCAGAAATATTTGAAATTAGTCCCTCAAATCTTAATGATCTCACATAATATTACTAAATTCATTATCTATTTTATTTGAATAAATTTCTGTTAATAAAGTGTTTTTATTTTAATTAGCATATCCCGGTATCACTTGTCAAGCGATGTGGATTCTAGAGGTTGCTCCTACGGGTTCTAGAGGTGGCTTCCACCGCATCCACGCGGTGTAGCACTTAGCTCCATATTTTCAGCTGGCTAACTGCTCTGATACCATTTATCGCCCTAGGTCCACGGGCTCGTTGGCGTGTGTAAGCCATGGGGCCCACCGAGAGCAAGTCAATGTTGGCTAAAGTCCACTACCAAAATGCCAACACTAGTTATTCTTGTTAGGTCTCATGTTTATGAGCATATTGTCTAATCTTCTTTTGATGATCAACAAACAATTTCTAATCTTGTTTCTAGTATTTGTGTTTTTCCTCCTATATGTATTCAAGTCTAAATCAAGCATAATGATGACATTCAAAGAGGTTAGGATGATACGAAGCTTGCGTGTTCAAGTCAAGACTCAATATTGTGCTTCATTCCGATACCCCGATTGAACTAAATGAAGACTTCTAGCTTGGGTGTGTTAGAACCCTAGAGGGGGTGAATAGGGTTTGTGCTAATATAATCCGATTTTATGCCAATTAAAAACTAAGAACAAATAAACTATAAATAAATACAAACAATATAGTGGATAAAATAAACAATGGGAGAATGGCGATAAGGATAAACAAAATATAAGTGCACTAAACCAAACTCAAACACACAAAGATGATCACGGAGTTCGATCATTCTGACCTACGTCTCCGCTCCCCACTCCCAGGGAGAATCCACTACACAACCGGGTTTTCGACGATCACTCGAATAACGTTTACACTTCACACTCGGTTTTCTAGCTCACCGAAAACTTTACAATCAACACTCTTGCAATCCCATTCTACACTCTCTAAATGTTGGTCTCTATCCTGTGTCTCCCTCAAGTGTACGGATTTACAACCTCTCTCTAGGCTTTACTACTGACGCCACTTCTCTTAGGACAACTCCGTCTCTCATCACACAATCCTCTCGGTGTACAAGTATATTACAAAGTGTATCTCACAATTTAGCACGAATATAAATAAATTGTTCTCTAATCCAATATGAGAACTAAGTGTAAGCTCACACTCTAAGTTACACAAACTCACAACCCAAATTATACAATGTATAAAAATACAATAAGCTCAATGGTTGTGTGTGTAAGCAAAAAGTAAAACAATTATAAACTCAATATAAAGTCTAGCTTATGGAAATTAACATCAAAAACAATAAATAGCTAGAATTGAGTTTAAGGAAACTTCTCTATAGATAACAAGAGAGAGAAGGAGAAGAGTTGAATGCTCAAACACCAATGGATGATCTCCTTTAGCCCTTGTGAAAATTGCTTCACAAAATCAAACTTAAAACAAACACTAAAACAAACTTAAACACACTTTAAACTTATTTAAAAACTTTCTTTATTAATTTTAGAACTAAGGTATGAAGGGGTATATATAGGAAACCAATACAAACTGTTATGAGCCGTCGGTCAACTAATGAGATGAATCAGTCGACTGATGAGCAGACCGTTACAGGCAGTTTTCAGGTCATCGGTCGACTGACGATCTCGTCGATCGACTGATGACCTCATCAGTCGACTGGTCAGTCGACTGAATAAGAAACATAAATGTTTTGACTATTCCAGCCATTTTTCAGTCGACTGAACATTTACATCAGTCGACTGATAACACAATATTAGCCGGACAAATTTTCAAAACCAATCGGTTTTGAAATTTATTCCCAAAAAACGACCTATTTCAAATATAATTTCAAAAACCGACCCAGTTGACTGAAACTGGGTCGGTTTTTGAAAAAAACTTTATAAACTTCACGGGAGTTGAACTCCCATGAAGTTTTGTTATGAGAATAAACTTCACGGGAGTTCAACTCCCGTAAAGTTTGTGAAGCTTTTTTTTTCAAAAACCGACCCAGTTTCAGTCAACTGGGTCGGTTTTTAAAATTAAGTTTGAAATAGGTCGTTTTTTTAGAATAAATTTCAAAACGGGTCTGTTTTGAAAATTACTCCCAATATTAGCCTGATTAAAACAGAAAAAACCAACTTTAAACCCTCTTTAAAAATAGTAAATAAAATTTAAAAATTATGAAACTTTGGGACATATTTATAAATATGAAAATGAACATGTTACAAAAAGAATTTTTTAAATTCCACTTCCCAATTGTGAAAACTCATCATTTTGCAAACTAGGTCAAAATATGAAATGTCAATACACTTGTTTTTGATATTTTGACTTAAACAAGGTTTTGAAACCTTTTGTATGGATTTATAGACTTAGGAAAGGATATAAACTAGTATTATCAAGTCCATAAACCAATAACTCAATATTTTTCCAAATACAATAATATATGAAACAATAATGTATTTTCCAACTATATTCATTAGTTTCATATTTAAACTAGAAAACCATAAAACCAAAATGTGTATATATATAACTATATATATACATAGAAAAGAATAAAATGTGTGTGTATATGATATTGAACTTAGAGTATTAAACACATATAATATAACCTATACTAATTTACCCAAGCTATCTTGATCTTCGATGTAGCTAAACTTAGTAAACTTGCGGATGAAGCTTAAACTTGGATCTTGACTTGAATTGTGCAATGCTTCACTCCGATATTCCATCAACCTCAATTGGATATTATCGTGTAAGCTCAATTCCACCCAACCTCCAACGTATTGTTTGCCTAGAATAAATACAAAAACACAAACACTAGACAAACAATATTAGTTGTAAATTATTTGTTAAAATATCATCAAAACAAAAAGGCCAACAATCTCCCCCTTTTTGATGATAACAAACAATTTACAAAAAGAGATATGCATAATACGAAATGAATATATGAATTATGATTATCATGCATAAAAACAAGCAAGAATACTCATAATATTTCTCCCTCTTTGACAACATCAAAAAGGGAAAAACAAAATAATGAAGAGAGTGAAAGCTCCCCCTACATATAAGCATGGTAAGTATAAAAACAAATAAAAGGGAATAGCTCCCCCTATCAAAATGCCTTAATGAATGTATGAAATGAATACAAAGGCAAGCATGTGAGCAAGCATAGATGAAATCATTCTAGGCAAAACTCACATACAACAAGACTATGAGAGCACATATAGATATATCAATATGAAAAAGTGTGTCTCAATACACAATCATAAACACCATGTATAAATAGATTTATGAAATTAAAAGAATAAAAAACATGAGAATCATGAAAAAAGTTTTCAAATGAAAACAAATCACTCATATGAAATCATAAATCAAGTGAAATCACATAAAACCAAAATCAATAAAAATTTGTCATATTTGATAAGTGTTCGAGTCGAAAATCTGTTTCATTGCTTTCGAATCCATTACATGTTTATCGATTACAGATTCAAAATAGAAGAAAAATTAGGTCTTTTTATAAGACTTTCCTTACAATGAAAACAAACAAAAAGATTTCCTGAGAACAAGCACAGAGATCGTTTATCGGTCTTCTGCTTGCGCGGGATCTTTGCCTGTGTTGGGGTTTATCCGTGAACCACCAAATGATCAGATCCAAAGAACGGTTTCGTTGCCTCGCAAAGGAGACAAGAAACTAAGCGAATATCTCAGCAATATGAGATACCCACTCTTCTTGAGAATCACAAGCAGGTGCGATTTCGAGGGAAGCGGATGAACCGGATGCAGATCTCTCAAACTATTCCTCTTTATGCTAAATAAGTCGCCGAGATCTTCTTCTCCTCTCTGAAAATTCGTGCTCCTTCAATCTCCACCCCGACAGGGCTTCGCCAAGGCTCGAAAATTCCGGATCTCTATAAATGAATGCCCTAGGGTTGTATTTATAGGCTTCGGGAGCCCAATTTTCGGATAAGAACGGCCGATTCCCACTTATATTCAGTTAAATCACGTTCAAATCAATTGGAGAGGCTTTGGATCAGAATATACCAAAATCTGGGTGATTAACGGTGAAAAATAGGCGTGAGACAGCATTTTCGGGGCCGAGATAGTCCGGACTTGTCCGGGACTGTCCAAACTTGGCCGGGACTGTCCGGACTTGGCCGGGACTGTCTTTGTGTCTTTGTGTCTTTTAACTGTCTTTGGAACGACGTGATTCAAAGTGCGTCAGAAAGCCGGAGAAGAGATCTACAACCTCCTATAGGTGGATCACATGCGGAGTGGATAAGACACGAGTGGTGCTTCATCTTTTGCGGTCGAAACATAACTCCCGGTCGAATTGCTTCATCACCGTTTGATCATCTCGTTGACTTGTATGCCTGGCCAACTTGCTTTATGCATTTGTTAACATCGGATAATCCTTCCTAACTCGGATAGTAGCGTTCATTATCTTCTCTCTGCCTCAAGTTACGTGCGGTAACCTATAGGTAATTTTCAACGCCTTAGATACCCCCTCCAAAGTGTTTCAGTCTCGTTCTTTTATAGAAGAGCCTGAAATACTTTAGATGTGATAGGTCCAACCTTCAGTCGGTATAAGAGAACCTGCAATTGGCTTCAGTTTGATTCTTAGTCTATTCAGTATTTTGTCGAATAGCTGAAATCTTTCCGGTGTTGCATTTATCGTCTGACCGTTGTTGAAGTCTCAAACTGAAATTGTTGTGTTGATTTCTAATTTTAACTCGTGTCGCTGAGTTGACGTTGAGCTGATCATCTCTGTCGGGGATTCATGTCCGGGTTACAGTTGAAACTCTTGAGATTATCTTTTAACCTAGGATGGATTCGAGCCTTGTTTTGGCGAAAACTGTTGGCACATTGATCTTCATCACAACGCGTTGACCGACGTTGACTTTTATCGCAAAGCGTTAACCCATGACTATATGTTGACTCGCGGCTAAGCGTTGATTGGCATTGACCTTCATTGCTACTCATTGACTAGTGTTGACCATGACTACGCTTTGATCGGCGTTGATTTACGACTACGTGTTGACCGGCGTTGACCATGACTACACGTTGACCGGTATTGACTTTGATTATGCGCCGTCCGGTGTAAACACAATTTATACTCGTACATTAATTAGAGTCTACACAGTTTAGGCTCTTAAGGCATTGGAGCGAGGAGGACCATAACCGCTGGAGAGGCTTCTTCACGCGATATTGATGTTGTCTTGTGTATTCAAGTTACGAGACCAACTGATGAAGCTGGTGCGTCAGTGACTATCACACTTATAGGATTTTTGGCAAATCCTCAGCCATCAACGGATTTGATATGCCTTTACCGACTACCGTTTGAGTCGGACTAGCATGCAGATTGTTTAAGCCTGTTTCGCACGTGACGTTATGCTAAGAGAGTTAACTCCCTTAGTGCTACGATATTGAATATGTAGATTTCATCTTTTTTACGAGAATAGACTACCCGGCTACGCGTATTAGGCGTAGGCTTAACCCTATTTTGTCTTATGGAGAGGAAGAATTTTATATTCTATCTCCAAGTACAGAAGAAATTCAAAGTGGGGGTTTGAGATGATCCTAAATTTATAGATTTGATCGCTCAATTTGAAAGTGGACCTCTCGTTCATGGAAGGAATTGAGAGGGGATTTTGGCTTTGGTCCCAACTGTAGGAAGGTTTGACCAAACAAACAGTGGGAGTGTGGTACAAATGTTGACTTGTACAAATCACTCAGTAGGGATTTTCGATGTCAAGCCACATGGACCTAATATGAAAAGAGATTTGATAACCATCATGGATCAACAAATAAACAACGAGAGTTTGAGTGGATTGAACCAGGAAGAATTTTAGTGAACCCACCATCAATTGATTTGATCAGTGAGGGATTTTACGGTGGAGGACTATGAATCATCAAGCACTCCACAATTACAGAGTGGGGGTTTCGCGAGGGAAGATTGACTTGATGAAGTCTCCAAATCTCATCTCAATGAAAGAATACTTGGAAAATCATAGTGGGAGTTAGTGAAATTGATCCCAGGGATTGTTCCAACGGGGATCGAAGCAGATGGGATGCGCTTCGCCCTTGTCTGTGAAAGGACTCAAATTCACAGTGAGAGAGTTTTAATAATCTTGGAAATGATTAAATAGCCATTGTGGGATATTTTTTAATTATTTTTTTGTCATGATTAAGAATTAGTTTTAGGTTATCCTTAAGAATACTGTCTGTAGTATTTTCTAAGAACTTCCCGTGAATCACAGTGGGAATATGATGATCATCTTAATGCCGAGTTATCCTTAAGAACACTATGTATAGTATCCTCCAGGAACTTCCCGTTGGCAATAGGGGAATAATTTAACCTCGTATACATGTTGGAGGATCAGAGAGCAGTTTAACCTCATATACCTGTCGGAGGATAAGGGAGCAGTTTAACCTCATATACCCTATCGGAGGTTTAGGGAGCAGTTTAACCTCATATACCTATCGGAGGATAAGGGACCAGTTTAACCTCATATACCTTTCGGAGGAGCAGGGAGTAGTTTAACCTCATATACCTATCGGAGGAGCAAGGAGCAGTTTAACCTCATATACTTGTCGGAGGATAAGGGAGCAGTTTAACCTCATATACCTATCGGAGGAGACCGTTCTCACTCGGCTTACTTCGGCTTTATGACACTAGCGTCAACCAAGGCTTGAATGCTATTTTTTAGCGTAATACAATTCTTGGTGGGGTGATGGACCCTCTTGTGGCATGCACAGTACTTCGGATCCGAAGTATTATTTGCTTCCTCCTAATTTGTGATCAACGACATCTTGATTTTGTTATTGGTGAGGAGGTACTTAAAAATAGATGGAACTTCTTCATCCTCGAAAGAATACTCCTCCTGGAACTTCGGATGAAGAGTCCTTTGTTCCCTCCAAGGTTGCTATTAATGACTGTCGATAGTAGTTGTAGGGGTTGTGGCCGTCGGTTGGCCTCTCTCGGTTTTCTTCCTTTTGAGAAAGCGTTCAGCCTGTTCACCGCACACTTTTAATTCCTTCCATGTCTGTAGCATGAATTTCTCTGTGACCGGATCCCGACAGTTCATCGCCTTGTTGTGGAAGCGTTTGACAAACCTGTCAACTAACTCCCCTTCCTTTTGCTTTTCGTCAAAAGAGCTCCGATTGACACTTTAGTGTCATCGTCAAAGAAGTTGTTAAGGAATATGGTTTCCATGTCATCCCAGCAGTTGATGCTCCCCGGCTTGAGACAACGGTACCAATCGAAGGCAGCCCCATGAAGGGTGCCTACGAATAACCGAACCATCAATGGCTCATGTTCAGAGATCACTTCCAGATGGGACTTGAAGTAGACTAAGTGCTGAGTGGGTGAGCCTATCTCGTCAAACAACATGAAGTTAATCAGATTGAACTTCACCAGCTACAGAATTGTGTCCCACTCCCTTAGATATGGACATGAAATGGTTGTCCTTTTCAATTCTTAAGCCGATAGCAAGGCGTTGACCTTATTCTCTAGCTCTTTCATCATCTAATCCTCGTCCGCATCTTTTTTCGGAAAATGTTGAGAAAGATCAACTAAACCACCCCCAGCGATATCGAGATGTGCAATTGAACCACCCTCAGTGTTACGGAGGGATGCAATTGGACCACCCCTAGTACTTTTGAGGGGTATTTCGTCCACTTTTGGATCGCTGTCAAGTACGACGTTCTGAGTGTGATGGCTGGATTCAGCTTGCTGATTCGATAAAACTTGAAGCTGTTGGTCATGTAACTCCCTCGCCCGTTGCATGTTCGGTTCCATTTGCATGTTCATTTCAGCTCTAAGCTCTTCTTGCTGTCGAGATAATGCCTCTTGAAGCATTTGAGCCACTAGGTTAGAAGTGATCATGAACGACTCCCTTGTTTCCCCCATGCTGGAAATTGTGTCGTTAGAGGCAATTACGGAGCAAGTATCCGACAGTTCATCTTCTGAAGACAATCCTTCGTGCATCCTAGGGAAATCCCTATGTCTGATGGCTTCTAGCTGGAGCTGAGACATTCGTTGGGCTATCCCTGAATTGACTTTCCTTCCAGGAGAAAAGTCGGGATTAGAGCTGTTTGAAGTAATGATAGACTTTCTTTTGTCAACTATATTAATGGCGACTTCAGAGAATTCATCATCCTGAACAGTGGATTTTCTCCCGTGGAAACGTCTTAGCTTAGGCTTCGACGCTTCGGTGGTAAGTTTCTCGAATATCATGACCCTTTGTGAAATGATTCTGGGACAGCTACATTTTGATAACACTACCTTGATAAGCCCCTCACATGGACAGTGAGAGTTAGTTTCTCGGACATCATCTTTTTAGGATTTGTTCACACCCCCAGCCTGATGGTGCAGCTCATTGGAACACTCCATCACTTGTTGGTGTGATACCCCAAGTATAACGTTATCTTTTGATGGACACACCTTCTTTTGGGGAAGAAGAACCTTGTTGATATTCTCAGGATGATTTGTTGTCGCCTTTGAATGATTCAAGGTCACATTAGGAGTCACACGTTTAGAACCACCCCCTTGCGATTGTGAGGTATTAACGGGCTCCTGGGTTTCAATACGAACCCCGAGCGATTGATACCAGGAGTCCTCTTATGCACGACACACTAACATGTACAACGAGGTGCCCTGATTTGTTTAGAGGTGGCGGGACACCTTTGAATAGCCTTTGGCTTGACGGGAGTGTTTGTACGACCCCCAGCCTAAGGAATTACTCAGGTTTTATTCACCAGAGGTTTGCCTTGATCTTCGTGTAGAGGACCCAGGCGATCCTTCATCGGAATTATAAATTTCGATAGATCCACGCTATCGTAGGGCTTCGCCGGAGGTGTGGGAGCAAGAGGAGCGGGATCAGAGGCTTTCTGAGTTGATTTTGGCGTTGTTTCCACCTTCGGCACCTAGACTTGTTTGGACTTCGGTGATCTTTTGGTCACCTCTTCCTTTTGCATGCCTTGAGCTTTTCGCACAAAGGCATGCCCGTGTGCAGCACATGCGCGTCATTTTTGGATGCGCTCCTTCAAGGTTGAACGAGTCCTTTTGATAAGAACTCATTCTCTCGTCGATGGTTCGGTGGAAGTAGTAGCAACTTGTCGTTAGGGTGGCTGGATTACCTAACGCTTCCTAGACTCCAAGTCTGCATAGTAACGAATTTCATCGACTTGTCCCAACGCTTTGGAAAATTGACGAGCTTGGCGTTAGCGTCGCCTCTGATGAGCCCTCTTCATCAGAGTTGGCGTACTTTGATTGAACAACTCCTTTACTAGGGAGGAGTTGTGGCAAGCAGAGTTATTTGTAGCCTTCATCGGCGAATACGCCTCCTTCAAAGATGTTCAGAAAATATTATCATTTATTCTTTTTATTTCATATTTTAATTGAGATAAGATCAATCTTTCTCTACTTTTTTCTTTTTATTGGGCAATTCTAGAGCAGTGTCTTCATCATCTACATCAATTGTGATATCATTTTGGAGTTAAAATTCTTGAAATTAATCTCTTTAAATAATGAAGTCTAACACCAAAATCAACCCATTTATTTTCTACTCCCCCTAGAATAATTAAAATTTATTTTGACCAAATCCCATATATAAGTATTATAATTGGCATTGAGATCAAAGATACGTGTGAGATTCTCTTTGACTTTTATACAAACAATATCTATTTAAATAATAATAGTTTAATTAAATTTTGTGATCTGAAAAGAAATCAAACATACAATATAAGTAATTACTTTAAAATAATCTAATCTAATTTAAGAAGAAGAAAATAGATGAAAGTACTGTGAAAGTTATTGCAATTTTATAATTCATTATTCTTAAATAATCTAATCTATTCTAAGAAGAAAATAACAAAGACACATACTTGTTGAAGGAGATAAAATTACTATGAAAATTAAAGCAATTTCTTGATTTGAAAAAAAGTTCAAATATATAATATAATTAGTTGCTTTAAAATAATCTAATCTAATCTAATAACAAAGGCACATTATTGTAGAAAGAGATAAAAGTGCTATAGAAATTATTGTAATTTCTTGGTTTATATATATTGGTATATGATGTTGTATGTGAGAGGATAACAATTATACATAGAGTTCTATTTAAATAATAATAGTATAATTAATTTTTAAAACGAACTATGCAGTACTTTGAACTACTTCAATTTTAGTTGGTGAGAAATCACCACTTTGTGTGTAATTATTAATCATATAGCATGTGAATAATCGTTTATAGATTGACATTATTAATCATGTAGCACGTGAATAATTGTTTATAGTTTGATCATTGATCACATATAAGAGTGAGGAGGTAAATTTGACATTTAATAAATCGTCTAATTAATCGAAATGTATAGTGAAATACATGAATTTTAGTCGGTGAGAGATCGTCATGTTGTGTGTAATTATTAATCAAATAGCATGTGAATAATTATTCTCAGTTTGGCAATATTAATCATGTAGCACGTGAATAATTATTTGCAATTTGATCATTGATCACATATAAGAGCAAGAGTGGTAAATTTGACATTTAATAAATCGTCTAATTTACCTAAGCTGCTTTTTGATCATTAAAAATCAATGTAATGGATTTTTTAGCTAAATTGGGAGATATCGTAATTGTCATTATGAACTAAAGTTATATCAACAAAGAAATCACATTTCTTGTTGCATTGAAAATATAATTGTATAGTGTTTTTGGATATTATAAGCATAACTGGGACATCTCAATTGATTTCTTAAGAAAATATATCAATTGACATAATAATATCTTTAAGTAGAATAGTAAAAAAAATAAGTTAAATTAATACTATATGTCATAATCCAAACTCTACTAATCCCAATCTACGATATGTAGTCAAGCATGAATAGCAATATCATTATGAACTATTTTTCTAGTAAAAAAGAAACCGCATTTCTTATTATGTTGAAAATAAAATTGCACAACACATTGGGACATTATAAGCTCATGTTTTATAATAAACAATCTCAATAGTAAACATTAAAAAAGTATGACAAATATGATGTGTGTGTGTGTGTGTGTGTGTGTGTGTGTGTGTGTGAATGTGTGTGTGTATGAGATCACAACCTACATTATTTGATAGACTGAAAGTAAAAAAAAGAAAAAAACTAAATATTAATGGTAACTATAGTATATTTTATGTGATGAAAGCAATCACATAATCATACAAAACTACTAATAATTTTGCATGAAAATCCCTTACAAAAATTCCTAATTCTACTAAAAAAATTAAGTTATGATATAAAGTGATCAAAAAATATTATTCTTTATTATTTTTGTTTCATATTTTAATTGAACTGAGATCAATATTTCTCCACTTTTATCTTTTTTCAGGGTGACTATAGAATAGCATCTTCATCATCTACATCGATTCTAATATCAGGCTGGAGTTAGATTTTTTTGTGCTATTATAGTTCCTTCGCCTCATTCATCTTTTGTCTTTTCATCTAACTTCACAAGGAATTTGAATGTTTTTCTGATGTTTAACACAAATTTCTAGAAATATGGGCTCTGGTTATTTTTTTTCAATAAGAACAAATATTATTTTAATATAAATGAATTTTTTTATTTCATAAATTATTACTTCAATAGAGTTAGGAATTACCTCTTTTTCTGTAATGAAATTTGTCCTGTGCATCTAATAAGAGTTTCTGCTGCATCAAACAGTGTTACTCTTGCATTATCCGTGCTATTTTCCACGAGAATCTTAACTACGTACCTGTAGTTTTCATTGTTGATTTCTAGAGATAGTTAATATTGTATTTTCATATGTTCATGTCATAAAAAAAGATATATTACTTAACCTTAGTACTGCGTCATCAATGATTCTGTGACATTTTTCATTCAGACACTCTTTACTAACATCTTTATCCATCTACTTGTTGCAACCTTTGCAAGCATAAAACCATGGCTCGAGTCTATTTAAAATATTAGTTATCTTTGCCTTAAATATACAATAGCGTGTCTATATATTGACAAAATTTAGTTAGACTTAAATGTGTTAATAAGAATAGGTTTCTAATATTGTACCTATTCGAATTCTGTGATGTATGCATAATATCACTAATTTGAAATTTCTTTTGTATTTATAAAAAGCATCGATGGAGATTCTTTTGTTTTTGCGGCTTCTTCTAAATGAAAACTGCATATAGATTAAAATATAATACTATTTAATTATTGGGTTATATGAAAGTATGCTTGTTCTACTTATCATTCCCTTAATTCTTTAGCTATTTGTATTTTGGGTAGATACATATTGTTGATATAATTTGTGACGATATGCTTGTCTCTCCTGCAAAATTGAGATAATTATATGATGAATTTTATGTTTAGCTGTCTTTAACAAGAATTCCAGTGATAAATTATGTACCTTTATATGTTGAGATTTTAAAATCTGATAATGTTATTACAGGCTTATCTTTGATTTCATCTTTAAGAATTGATCCTTCATTTGTAGCCAAATCCCCAAATAAAGTTGCGCGCATAGTCATTCCATTGTATATGAAACAAGAAAGAACGTTAATCTTATTTTTTTCTTATGATATTGAAAATAAGTATCATGAATATATATACATTTTATCCAATAGTGTGATTTCTCTCCTATTGTCTGGTTTGTTATGTTTTGTAATATAGTTGATCACCGACTTCACATTAGTTGTTATTGCAAGAATATCTACAAGTAATTTTATAAAAAAGTTTATGATTCTATGAATTAACGTCTCATTTTGTATTGAAGATTAAACTAAGAAATTTATAAGTACTTATTATTTTTTGTTGCATCTTCTTTAAAGAAAATGCTTCTTCAAATGGGACAAAGTTATTCAATATGTTCTCCAAGTGGAAACCTGTTGGTGCTTCTTTGATGGATACGTATTTTGTTAATACTAATTCAAGTGACATGTGGATACTTGGAAAAGCTAGGTTTACTCCTTTCACTTCTCCATTTGAAATGAAAAAAAATTGATTCTTTCAAAGCATATTTATAAACTTATCGATAGTTTCTCTGTACATAACTCCTTGTATTTTGTTACCCTGCAAATAGTATTAGCATCAGAAATCAATGTATGGAAAATATAATTAATTAATACTAACCTATATGTTATATTTTAATTAGTTATATTAAATAGAAAATCAACATTAGAAGGCATTATGAAAGTTATTGGGGTTTTTTATGAAATTTACTGAATAGATATTGAGGTTTAGCAATATTTATATGATCAGCAATAATGTTGTGCAAGCAATACAATATAAAGAATATTTTTATTTTACCTTAGCGCCAGTGAGAATTAGCTTTAGTAATTTTTCTGATCCTTTTGCATTATTATAAGTGGCCTCTGCACTTCGAAGTATGATAAACACTCTTGAGAAGTCTTTAGGTAATGAGTCAGGGTATCGTTCCCATAATTTATAAACATCTGTGGGCTCATAGTGAACCAGTATAGTTGCAAACAAATGGCGAAGTGTTGCTCGCATTTGAAAGATGACAGCTTCATCTAAGCATTCTCTAATGCTATTATCTGATTCCAATGAATCTAATTTCTGGGCTGATTATTTGAATGATGTGCATTGAACTCCATCCACGGTCAATAAATTCTCAAATGAGGTGGGGCATCTGATGTGAGTAAGTAAAAGTCGTAAGTAATGTCTCTCCCCTTCAATTGGATTGACGCCATTTATACGATCTATCACTTGTATTTGTTTTCTTGGAGTCTAACATTTTGTTGTCGAATCCCAAACATAATATTCTGGAAGTTCACAATATAATAACTCTTTTCCTGATCTTTTTTTGGTTTTGATTTGTTTGCTTCTTTAATTTTTGAACATAGTGTAAAAAATTTTGTAAGCATTGTCTTGGAGACATGGTCCCATCGGATGAGCTTCCATAGGTCTTGATTTTTCCAATAGGAAACAAAATGTTGATTGGCAAGTGTAGTTGTAAGTTTATGACAGCTGGGTAGATCTCATTACGATAGAATTCATATATTCTCCACAAAGATTCTTGAACTGATACCCATCTTGCATCTTGGAAATTTTTTATTTCATTCACAAGTCTTCCTCCTTCATTATATTCAATGTTTACTACCACTTTATCATGACTCTTGTATATATATTTGTAAGGTACTTCACTGCTTTAATGCTGAGCATATTTCAACATTAATGTGATAATTATAACGTGTCAGTAAATATGGATTGCAAGGTACAACCCACTGATTATTAAAGAAATGTGCAGTTATATAATATATTTTCCGGTACAAAAGACCTCTTGCAAGAGTTGATCGGGAGCAAAGCAAGGTACGTCTGAATACAGATCCTCCCTAAATTACTACTATTCATGATCTTTGTGTTGTGCGTAATATATTATGAGTTCTTATGGACTCAAATACTTAGCAGTTCAGACATGTATAATCTATGTAAGCAAGCCAACATGACAATTGCAATACTTTGTGATATTTTCTTTTCAATAACTTGATAGATATCATTCACAGGGTCAAGTCTAAAATTGTATCATGTTGTAACATATACTTCAACGTGTGCATGCGTTAACCTTCTAATATTATCAGTAACACTCCCTTTTGGAATGAATTCAGAAATAACCAACCTTTAATTAGTTTATTTTTAGTAATAAACTTAGAGTCAATTTAGATTAGAAAATAAAATCAATTTTGATTTAATTAGGACTGATTTGTTTTCTACGTTCTTATGCATGTGCAATGCATATTATTTATTTTTGCTAATTTTATTATTATAAAATAACTCAGATTCACCTTGAGTTAAAATCTTATTACATTTTGCTGTTCAAAGAAAAATCAGAAACTAATTAAAGGCATGCATAGAAAAAAATTAAAAAAATAAGGAAGGTATCTATTTTCTATTTCGGTTTAATCAGATAAAATATTTAATCAAATAAACATTGAAGGACAAAAAAGATATATGTAAATTTTGAAGGACATGAAGCTGATTACAACTTTTGTAGACAAGGCTGTTATTCAGTGGAGCATGGCAACTCCAATGAAATAGAGAGAAAAGTATGTTTCTTTTTCATGTGCTTTGCAGTGTATGTGCAGGATTTTACTTTACATTTGGTCATAGAAACCAGGTGCAGTTTCTTTTTCCTGATTTCATTAAAATCAATTTGCTTATCACTTGTATTCCTTATTTGACCTTCCAGACACCTGAAACTTATCACTTAATTAATTATATGCACTTTGAAGTGGCCTACTTATTCTAAAATGCATTGCAATACTCTTGTTTTGATTCTTCAGATCATATATATGAATCACTACACGATTTCTCTTCTATCCTATTCTGATTCATTTGATTGTACTGACATTTTCCTAGAAAAACATAAACTAATTAAAAGCATGCATAGGAAAAAAAATAAAAAAGAAGAAGAAAGGTATCTGTTTTCTATTTCGGTTTAATCAAATAAAATATATAATAAAATAAACCCAAATTAAAATAATATGAAATATGAAGATTTACCTTGATAGATGGGAGAACGTACAACAATCAAATCCTTAATCATCTAAATACTGCATGAAAACTAAAACCTTTTTAACCTAGTTTTACGGATGAAATATGATATGCATTTAAGTTATCTATTATATTCTCACTGGTAGTAACTCGGGACCGTGACCTGCATGGGCCACCACTAAAACCTGTCACGCCCCGCTTCCCAAAATACCAGGAATCTGAATGTGAACAAGCCCGCGACGTATTAGATTGAGTAGAAATTCATAATAAAACACTTTCTACTCAATCTAATACGCTAAGAGTCAACGTCACAGGTTCCCGATCACAACCAGCAATAATAAAATAACAACTCAGAACAAAATCAGACATATCATATAAAAGCAGTTCATCTGTGATAAAAATATGGGTCAAGCACACCCTTATTACAAAATAATACAAGTGAAAATATAGAACTACATAGTCCAACAAAAATAAAGAAAGTACTACAAATGACTAATTCTCGAAATCTAAAGAGAAGAACTACATAATTAAATTAAAGTTCATCAACGACTACAAAAGAAAGCTAAGCTCCAACTTGTTCCTCTGCACCATCTGGAAGACCTGCCGGCTGATCATACTCCGGCTCTTGTGCATCATTATAATGGACGTGTCCGTCAGCTAAATCTGACGTACACCACAGAAAACAGATGTACGTCAGCGTGTATGGTATACGGCAAGATCCCACATGCTATAATAACAATAATAATAGAAAATATGAATGTGCAAGTAACTGAGAATCTACAAATCAAATGCGGTCTACTAAAATATGATAAACATGAAACTATCTGTATACAATAACAGGGTTGAATACTAGCCATCCTAAAGCTCACTGGTCCATATCTCAATTAGGTCAAAGTTCATAATCTCGGATTATTGACTGTCTACAGATCTTCTACGTGTATCCAATGCCGCTACACAATATCGGTCAGAGGACTACATGCAATCCGATTTCGGCCTGGTCCGAACTCAAGCAGAACTCGGGTGACTACACGATTTTCACTGATCAAGTGACTACACGATTTTCACCTTGACCCAACAAACTAACCCCAGTGCTACACGATTTCACTGGTGTGAGATTAGAAGATATATCAACAGCCACATCCGGTATCATGAACCAAGACTTTCCCATCCCAACTCTCATTGTTTTCTAAGTTATCTCAACATGAACTATAAAAGATCTCTGGTTCACCTCCTAATTTGGTCAACGCACCAACACGTGTCACTAGGTCTGTTCATGATGCATGAGTCACTAAGTCATGAACTACTAAGGTTCTCAACACATCAAAGATAGAGAATAATAACATGGCATGATTAAACAAGTATAAGAGGCATTAATAAAAACTATAAAGAACATCAAATGTATGAACAGTCTACTATAGCAAGGATGCATACATAAGGGGACTTTATTATTAACTTACTACTGGAAATGTCCAAACTTCTCATGCAAGTTATTCATACTCAAATATCTTCTATTACAATAATACAGTAAACAGAAAATTGGAAACCGATGTTATTTTGCACATGAAATGTCTCGCCTTACGACTATCAGTTACACGTTCTTAATTAATAAATATTCTTTTCCAAAATTATTCTTTAAAACTATTTCTCATTATAACTAATTTAAAATAAAAATATATTTGTTAATTCTTTTCTGCATGAAAATAATATTTTCCTATTTTATAAATTACCTTTAATTTATTTCTTTTTGGTAATATTTCATAAATTCTAATTTTAACACCTAACTTGTCATTTCATGTCTGTAAATACTTAGATACAAATATACAAAAATTATTATTGTCTCATAAAATCTATTTACAACACATTCGTTTATCATTTCGTGCTTGTTAATTTTCAGACATAACTACAGTAGAATAACTCGTTACTTATTTCTAAAAAGAAATCTTCTAACACTATCTAACATCATTCCACTCCAAATATGCATATTAACAACCATAATATATTTAACTAAAATATTTAAGCAATAATAACTACAAAAACGTCTACTTGAGATGCGAGATCTTGCCTCGGCACGTCGAACAGATCGACGTCGGCGGCGCGGGGCTGGTTCGAGGGGGGTTGAGCTCGATGGAAGGTGGCTGGGTTCGGGTCTGTTTGAGCGCTGATAGCGCTGTGGAGGAGCGACGAGCGGAAACTGGCTAGCGGCCTGGCTGTGCTCGAAGACGTGACGATGGCTCAGGAGCTCGTGCTGGCGACGACAGCGCGGGGCGGAGAGGAGATATGTAAAACACCGATAATTTTATGAATAAATAAAATTGATTTGATAAAATGCATATGTGGATATTTTAGTATGATAAAATCATTAAATCTATATGCAGTATAATACCATGTTGCATTTCGAGTATGAACGAGTTCATACCAGTGGAGAGATAGAAGTGTGAAACATGCAACATCATCAGGCCAAACTCATGAGAATCTTGGAAATCCCAGTCCGGTCCGACCGCCGCGGTCGACCGCAGCCCGGTCGACCGCCACGGTCGACCGCGAGACCTGCAGATTGTTTTTCTCCTGTTTTGAGTTAGTTTCGGATTTCTAAACCCATATTCGTTTTACCCTGATATATATATGAGTTTTTCACGAATTTCTCAGTTTTCCTAAGAACCCTAACAGCCACCAAAACCCCCAAACCCTAGTTTGATTTATTGGAGAAGAGTGAAGGCTTTCAAGTGGATTTGTCAGGTGATTCTTGGCTTTTGGAGTGGAGTTTTCTTTCAACCTTGCTTCTAACACGTTTTACTACAACCAAAGGCGAGTATCATCTCTACCAATCCCCCTCCTAGTTTTTAAAACGTTTTTAAAGAGATTTAAACATGTTTTATAGAGCCTAAACGAATAGATTATGTATAAAAGACAGTTCTTTTGTATTATATGTATAAAGATTAGGTCTTTTCAAGCTAAAAAGATTGAGAACGTTTTCACAGATGTGATTTAGATCTGATGATGATTCTAAAATGTGGTTAAACTAAAGAAAGAAGTTCGATTTGTTGTTTTGAGCTTTTATGCATGTTTTTAGGGTTTTGAATGTAAATCTAATGCATAAAATCATGGTTTAATATGTTGATTTGTTTCCAAATAATTCTATCTGCTGTACCATGCTTGTATGCGAGTTTCATGAAGTTTTTATCATGTTTGAATCACGAAAACACGACGAGAACACAACATGTAAAAATCTGGAGAAAACTGGAAACAGGGTTCACGGTCGACCGTCACGGTCGACCGCGTGCAGGACAGAGATCTGGGTAGTCTATGGAGCCCGTCGCGGTCGACCGCCACGGTCGACCACCAGTTGGTTTTGGCTGTGCATGTTCACTTGTGTTGTTTTTTAGTTGTCGAACAAATTTCTCGACCCTATGATGATAGACTATGACATTAGTGATTGTTAAACACCTGGGAAGATGGTGAACTTCAGATATGGACACACACACCAAGATTTGTGCTCGTATGCTAGATTGTGTTAGATTGACACACACTTGACATGAGATCTATAGATTGATAAACACATATTGAATAATGTTGTCTTATACGTATCCGGAAATAGGGAGATGAAACCTATTTGCCGCAGAACGATTGAGTAAGAGTATTACAAAAGTATCGTTATTACATGCATCCGGAATATGGAGATAATAAAACCTATTACCGCAGAGCGATTGAGTAAGAGCATTACAAAAGTATCGCTATAGTACAAGATGATGTACGCATAGATATTTGATCAGTTATGACTTGTACTTCCATGATAGACTACCCGTGAGTAGGGTATTTATTTTGAGAATTTTGGCACACCCGTTATGGACGGCAGATATATTTGTTTTAGCTTAGTTGGTATCCTCTTATATTAGAGTAGGCCACTCAGACGTAATTCGAGATGAGATAATTATTCTTTATGTTGGAGATTGGAGTATTTATCATTGATTATTTGATTTTTCATTCATAGAGAGTTATATGAATGATTTGATATATGTATGTACTGACTCTATTTTCTTATTTTCTCCTACCCCTTCCCCTGGGGAGAGGTAGTGATGATCTCGTTAGCGCTTTGACGCTCTTTGTTTCCCCTCTTTCAGGCAGCGAGTCCGGCGCACGGAGGGTCGCAGGTTGATGGGACATCTTAGTTGTCCGTTTAGCTATTTATTATAATTTGTAGTCATTTCAGAACTCCACATGTAGTTGATTACTTTCAGACTCCAGTTTAGTATATGACGGAGGCATCTGAGGACCCTAGAAACCCTAACTTTCAACTGTTAGGTTGGTGGAAAGAGAATTCAGCTAGGTTCCCAATCTTGTCTCAAATTGCAAGAGATATTTTTGTAGTGTCTGCCTCAACAGTAGCATCTGAAAGTGCTTTTAGCCTTGGATCAAGGATTCTGGATCCATTTCGTGCAAGTCTAACCCCAAAAATGGTTGAGGCTTTGGTATGTACTAGTGACTGGTTGAGAGACACTAGCAAGCCAATGTTTAAGCCATTGTTTATTGAGCCTATCAAGACTGAAATGGAGCAGTATTCTGAGTTGGAAAAGCTCACATCAGGTAGCTATTTTGTTTTGCTTTTGAATTTATATATCTCTGTTGTTTTGTATGTATGGTTTTTAAACTTATTTCTCTTGTTTTTGTAGAATCTGTTGTCACAAATGCTTCAGTCTCGTCATCACAGACCATGTAGAATTTGCAAATGTGGGGATTTGCTGCTGCTTGTTTAATGTTTATTTTAATTTCAATGTACTGAACTTAAGAACATAAGTAGGTGTTCCTTTAATTATTTCTGGACTATTTGCATGGTTTGTAACTAAATAACTCTTTAATGAGTTTATTATTGTGGTATGGTATATACTTGTTGATATGGTTTGCGCTCATTTCAATGATTTCAGTTTTGATTTGATGAATATAACTGTAACTTGCCCAGATTTTTGTGAAATGGAGTTAATTCGGTTCAAAACCGAAACCGATCCGGCCCGAACCGAATTTCGGTTGGACCGAATATTCGAATGCAGGGGAAAAAAATCTGGATCTGGATGAGAGTTTTGAGAATCCAAAAAATTCGGATTGGATGCGGATTGGGCATAAAACCAAACCAAAGAGAATATGCCCAGCCCTAGATACATCCTATTTTATCAAGGGTAAGGACAATGGTAAGTCAGGGCAGTCCGAGGACAAAGGGAAGGATAAGAGACCATTTGGAGGCTCAGGGGGACCCCACCAGCAGGGTAAGGGTCCACATTAGCAGGGTCCCCATAAGAAGGGTCACCAGCAGGACCAGAGAGCGCAGTAGCAGCGCCGATTCCAGGGAGCTTGTTATAATTGTAACAAGATTGGGCACCGAGCGGCCGAGTGCCGCAGCGCACCCGCAGTAGTCTAGCATGGTAGGACACAGCAGCAGCAGCAGCATAACTGCGCTCAGGGATGCGGTCAGGGTCAGCAGCTGAAGATTGAGGCACCTCCAGCAGTCCTGAGGATTGAGGGACAGGTTCGAGCAGTTCAGGAGACCCAGCAGAGGCAGATGGCACCATACACTTCAGGTGATGCAGAGCAGCAAACCGGTAGAGTGTATGCAGTGGTTCCTCGCGATCATGGCGCGAGCGAAGCTGTGGTGGAAGGTACATTCCGTGTGAATTCCTTTACAGCATGTATTCTTTTTTATTCTGGCGCTTCACATTCTTTTATCTCCTATGATTTTTCGATTAAACTTTGGCTCGTAGCTCAGCTGTTAGATTTCCCTTTATCTGTATCTACTCCGTTGGGAGAGATGTCTCTATTAGAGAGTGTTTGTAGGAGATGCATCGTCAGCTTGGAGTCTGAGTTCGTGATCGATTTGATCATTTTGCATATGTCTGAATTCGATGTGATTCTTGGTATGGATTGGCTATCTTCCTACCATGTGAGTATCAACTATTTTGTGAAAACAGTCAGTTTGAGAGCATATGATGGATCAGAGTTAGTTGTAGCTACTTCCAGAGGCAACCAGTTTGCGGAGTCATTTCTGGCGTACGTAGAGGAGGTGATATTACGGGATCAGAGCGCAGATTTGAGTGAGATGCGAGTAGTCTCAGATTTCTAGGATGTCTTCCAGGACATACCAGGATTACCTCTAGTGAGAGAGGTCGAGTTTTGCATAGAGTTGTATCCAGGCACCGTACCGATTTCCCGAGCTCCTTACCGTATGGCGCCTGCTGAGATGAGGGAGCTACAGATCCAGATCGATGAGTTGTTGTCTCAGAGTTTCATTCGACGGAGTCATTCTCCGTGGGGAGCACCGATCCTCTTTGTGAAGAAGAAGGACGGGAGTATGCGATTGTGTATAGATTATCGTGAGTTGAACAAGGTCACTATCCGTAACCGGTACCCATTACTGAGGATCGATGACTTGTTCTACCAGTTGCAGGGAGCGCATTGTTTTTCAAAGATAGATATTCGCTCCGGTTATCATCAGTTGCGAGTTCGGGAGATGGATATTCCCAAGACCGCTTTCTTGACTCGATATGGGTCTTTCGAGTTTCTCGTCATGCCGTTTGGGCTGACCAATGCACCCGCAGTATTCATGGATTTGATGAATCAGGTTTTTCGTCCTTACTTGGACCAGTTTGTGATAGTCTTCATCGACGATATTCTTATATACTCGAGGTCAGAGGCAGAGCACGAGAAGCATTTGGGGTTAGCATTGCAGTTATTGAGAGAGCACCAGTTGTATGCTAAGTTTAGCAAGTATGAATTCTGATTATCAGAGGTCAGATTTTTAGGCCATGTTATTAGCCGAGAGGGCATTACAGTAGATCCGGCTAAGGTAGAAGCTGTACTTGATTGGGAGCCACCGAAGATAGTTATCGAGATTCGTAGCTTCTTAGGCATGGCAGGCTATTACAGAAAATTCATTCAGGATTTCTCACGGATTTCCACACCACTTACACGCCTTACTAAGAAGGGTGTAAAGTTCATTTGGAGCATAGAGTGTCAGAAGGCATTTGAGACATTGAAGACTAAGTTGACTTCAGCACCAGTTTTGGTTATTCCTAGCAGTGATAAGACTTTTGTCGTTTACACTGATGCATCCTTATCGGGTCTTGGCGGTGTATTGATGCAGACCCAGAGAGTCGTAGCCTATATTTCGAGGCAGCTGAGGACTCATGAGCAGAATTATCCCACGCATGATTTGTTGCTAGCAGCAGTGGTCTTTGCACTGAAGGCGTGGAGACATTATTTGTACGGAGTGCAGTTTGAGTTATTCACAGATCACCAGAGCCTGAAGTACCTCTTCTCACAGAAAGAACTCAACCAGAGGCAACGGCGATGGGTAGAGTTTATTAAGGATTATGAGTTTGCCATACAGTATCATCCGGGAAAGGCGAATGTGGTAGCAGACGCATTGAGCGGGAAGCGTCGTCGTGGGCTAGCAGCTTTGAGGTGTTCATTATATCAGGATCTTTATACCCTCAGCTATTTTGATTTTAGGCCAGAGATTGGCGGGAGCCGTGTATTCTTAGGAGCGTTATCTGTACAGCCATCTTGGAGAGATAGAGTAGTCGAAGCTTAGTTAGAGGATTCTTGGATTCAAACCCGCAAGGGGGAGATCTCCAAAGAACCCAAGGATGATTGGACTATTGGAGTAGATGCAGGCCTTAAGATGAAGGGAAGGATCGTTATGCCGAACAAGCTACAGCTGAAGAAGGAACTATTTAATGAAGCTCATCGCAGCAGATATACAGTGCACCCAGGCACGACGAAAATGTACAAAGATCTGAAGAGGCATTTTTGGTAGAACGGTATGCGCAGAGAGATTGCAGATTATGTGGCTAAGTGTTTCACCTGCCACAAGTTAAGGCAGAACATCAGAGACCTGCAGGAACCCTACAGCCTTTACCCATTCCCAAGTGGAAGTGGATAGATATTTCCATAGATTTCATAGTAGGATTGCCTAAGTCAAAGAAAGGAAATGATTCTATTTGGGTTATAGTGGACAGATTGACTAAGTCCGCACATTTCTTACCTCTGAGGACGACTTATACGGCAGATACGTATGCGAGGATCTTCATTCGGGAGATAGATTGCATGGAGTTTCGAAGACGATTGTATCAGATCGGGGCTCAGTCTTCACATCTCATTTTTGGAGGAGTTTCCAGGATGCTTTTGGCAGCCAGTTGTCATTTAGCAGTGTTTTCCACCACCAGACAGATGGGCAGACCGAGAGGATGAATCAGATCTTGGAGTACATGCTGAGAGCGTGCGTAATAGATTTTCAGGGTAGCTGGGAGGAGCACATCCCACTGATTGAATTTGCTTACAATAACAGTTATCAAGCTACCATAGGGATGGCACCGTATGAAGCTTTGTACGGGAGACCTTGCAGATCGCCTATATGTTGGGCAGAGCCAGAGGATAGTCTTTTGATTGGTCCAGAGTTAGTTAGACAGACCACCGAGAAGGTGGCATTGATTCGAGAGCGTATTCTTGTGGCGCAGAGTCGACAGAAGAGCTATGCAGATCAGCGGAGACGACCTTTAGAGTTCCAGATCGAAGACTCAGCTATGTTGAAAGTATCACCGATGAAGGGCGTCCAGTGATTCGTTAGATGGGGGAAGCTTGCCCCGAGATATGTTGGTCCTTTTAGGATCATCGAGCGCATTGGAACTGTTTCTTACCGATTAGATCTTCCAGCATCGATGTCGAGTGTACACGATTTCTTCCATGTTTCGATGCTTAAGAAGCATCTGCGGGATGATGAGCATCAGAGAGTGATTGACTCACAAGAGATTGAGATTCAGGATGATTAGACTACCGTGGAGGTACCAGTATGCATACTTGCTAGAGAGAATAAAAAGCTTAGAAATAAAGTTATTCCATTAGTGAAAGTTCAGTGGAACCGACAAGGAACCGAAGAGATTTCTTGGGAGCGCGAGGAGGATGTTCGTCGCGACTACCCGCACCTGTTTGGACAGGTATGATGTTAATGTGCTTATATGACTTGATAGTTGTCATTATCTATGTTTATTTAGCCACATTTATATTTATCTTTAACACTAGAATGGAGATATTTTTGCCTGATCCTTAATCAATTGAAGTATATGGTATATACATGAGGGTTTCCTTGTTTGGATTACTTCGCTCGACGTACCGTTTTCATTTAGTTAAGGATTTAGGTAAGAATGTTTGCATTCTAGGTTGTTAACTTTAAATATCATTGTGTTGATGCATTGTGATGTGTGCAGAAGGAATTCTTGATATGAATTACACATTCTGAATGTGTTTTCCCAGTTTTTGAGCTTTGAGATGTAGCTACGGAATTTCGAGGACGAAATCCTCTTAAGGGGGGGTGAATGTAAAACCCCGATAATTTATGAATAATAAAGTTTATGTGTGATAAATTATGATATGTGGATATTTAGTATGATAAATATCATTAAATGGTATATGAGTATAATACCATGTGATTTGAGAGTTCATACATAAGAGACATGCACAAATGGCCAAACATATGGAAACTGGGGTCGACCGCCGCGGTCGACCGCAGCCCGGTCGACCGCCACGGTCGACCGCGAGACCTGCAGACAGTTTTTCTCCTGTTTTGAGTTGGTTTCGGATTTCTAAACCCATATTCGTTTTACCCTGATATATATATATGAGTTTTTCACGAAATTCTCAGTTTTTCTAAGAACCCTAACAACCACAAAAACCCCCAAACCCTAGTTTGATTTCTTGGAGAAGAGTGAAGGCTTTCAAGTGGATTTGTCGGGTGATTCTTGGCTTTTGGAGTGGAGTTTTCTTTCAACCTTGCTTCTAACACGTTTTACTACAACCAAAGGCAAGTATCATCTCTACCAATCCCCTCCCAGTTTTTAAAACGTTTTTAAAGAGATTTAAACATGTTTTATAGAGCCTAAACGAATAGATTATGTAGAAAAGACAATTCTTTTGTATTATATGTATAAAGATTAGGTCTTTTAATGCTAAAAAGGTTGAGAACATTTTCACAGATGTGATTTAGATCTGATAATGATTCTAAAATGTGGTTAAACTAAAGAAAGAAGTTAGATTTGTTGTTTTGAGCTTTTATGCATGTTTTTAGGGTTTTGAATGTAAATCTAATGCATAAAATCCTGATTTATATATGTTGATTTGTTTCCAGATAATTCTATATGCTGTACCATGCTTGTATGTGAGTTTCATGAAGTTTTTATCATGTTTGAATCACGAAAACACGACGAGAACACAACATGTAAAAATCTAGAGAAAACTGGAAACAGGGTTCACGGTCGACCGCCACAGTCGACCGCCAGTTGGTTTTGGCTGTGCATGTTCACTTGCGTTGTTTTTCAGTTGTCGAACAAATTTCTCGACCCTATGATGATAGACTATGACATTAGTGATTGTTAACGTTGTTTTTCAGTTGTCGAACAAATTTCTCGACCCTATGATGATAGACTATGACATTAGTGATTGTTAAACACCTGGGATGATGGTGAACTTCAGATATGGACACGCACACCGAGATTTGTGCTCGTATGCTAGATTGTGTTAGATTGACACACACTTGACGTGAGATCTATAGATTGATAAACACATTGAATAATGTTGTCTTATACATATCCGGAAATAGGGAGATGAAACCTATTTACCGCAGAACGATTGAGTAAGAGTATTACAAAAGTATCGTTATTACATGCATCCGAAATAGGGAGATAATAAAACCTATTGCCGCAGAGCGATTGAGTAAGAGTATTATAAAAGTATCGCTATAGTACAAGATGATGTACGCATAGATATTTGATCAGTTATGATTTGTACTTCCATGATAGACTACCCGTGAGTAGGGTATTTATTTTGAGAATTTTGGCACACCCGTTATGGACGGCAGATATATTTGTTTTAGCTTAGTTGGTATCCTCTTATATTAGAGTAGGCCACTCAGACGTAATTCGAGATGAGATAATTATTCTTTATGTTGGAGATTGGAGTATTTATCATTGATTATTTGTTTTTCATTCATAGAGAGTTATATGAATGATTTGATATATGTATGCACTGACTCTATTTTCTTATTTTCTCCTACCCCTTCCCCTGGGGAGAGGTAGTGATGATCTCGCTAGCGCTTTGACGCTCGTTGTTTCCCCTCTTTCAGGCAGCGAGTCCGGCACACCGAGGGTCGCAGGTTGATGGGACATCTTAGTTGTCCGTTTAGCTATTTATTATAATTTGTAGTCATTTCAGAACTCCACATATAGTTGATTACTTTCAGACTCCAGTTTAGTATTTTATTTCATAGAGTTGAGAGCTATTGTAAGACTCAGTTTTCTTTTTGACTCATTGTATTTGAGATTTTGTTCAGACTCAGAGATATGTTTACCTTATTCCAGTTGGGCTCATTATTGATATTCTTATGCTTCTTCTGTGTTTATCCAGTGTTGTTCTATTTCTATTTTGCCTGTTTGTACCTTCATATATTTATTGTTTCCACTAGAGAGATAACGAATGTGATGGTGAAACATGTCGTAACATGGTGTTTGGTGCTTGGCAGGTTTGACAATCCGGGTTTCACCTGGGACTGCAACCTTGTGTGAACCCTGGGGCGTCACAAGATAGGAATGGTGGAGGCAGCTCGGCGGACTGCAGAAACGGCGCGGGGCGG
>NC_033796.1:30804684-30822661 GCF_001876935.1 Asparagus officinalis
TGGGTTTTCTGGAGTTGAGAGAGAACGAGAGAGAAGAAGAAATAAGAGGAGAGAGAGAGACATGTTGATTAGAGAGAGAGAGAGAATGAGCTGGAATTGAGGGAATTATGGAGGAGAGAGAAAACGAGTAAGAGAGAGGGTACGATGACTCGGTGAGAGAGATGAGGAGATGTTGTACGTGATTTATTTATGGGAAAAGAGAGATGACGGGGGAGAGATATTATGAGATTTGAAAGAGAAAGATTGGAGAGAGAGAAAGATTTGAATACGGTAGATACATTTGGTATGATTTTGAACGTGATTGTTGGGGGGATTGGATTTGGATTTGGAGGAGAGATTTGATTACGGGGAAAAATATTTGAGAGGGATAATGAGATGATTGAACGGGATTTGGGATTGATTGGGGAGATTACGGATAGAATTCAAATGGGAGAGAAGATTATGGGAATATATTTATTTATTTTTTCATAATATTTAAAAATAATCATTATAATAATAAGTAAACATATAATAACATTAATAAATAATTAACAACTAAATATTTATATATTTACATATGTACTAATGTACTAAGCTCAGGCTTATATTAATAAGATTATTAACAATACCAATGGGCAAAATAATTATATATAAAAAATATTCACTACAGCTATAAATTAGTATTTATCAGAACTAATAATACAGGGCTATATATTTCATTTATTTTTTATTTTGAAAAAACTCATAAAATTCAAGAATTTGGGGAAAAATATTAATAAGATGAAATTTAATATTTTAAATACTAGTAAAATTTATTTAAATACGTATCGAAGATTTACGGTTGTTACATTTCTTGATAAACATATCATGCGTAAAATCACTTGACAAGCAATTAGTACCAGTAATGAGGTTTGTAAATCATCATCAAAACACGAGACCTAACAAGAGAGAGCTATATTTGGTTGGGTTGAATAAAACTGTTTGTAAATCATCATCAAAACACGAGACCTAACAAGAGAGAGCTATATTTGGTTGGGTTGAATAAAACTGCAGGCTATTTTGGTAAAATATCATGTGGCTGGAGTAAACCTAACTATAGTTTGGTGTGTTATTAACGTAAAAGTTAACATGGGGACTTGCATCAACAACTTAATACAGTTTGAGGGACTAATTTCAAAATATAAATATTTGAGGGACTAATATCAAAATAGGTCTGATTTAAGGGACTAATTTTGAAAAACCCTAATGGTAAAATGTGAAACGGATCCTTTTTCTTTGACACTAAAAAATTTTACTTTCACTCATGAAATTACACTTTTAGTCATGAATAAGAATAGAACAAAAATTTTACTTTCATTCTAAATAAAGAAATAGTAATTCCGCCATTTCATAGTTTAAAATTTAAAAAGTAATAAGCTTGATTTCCTTCTTTTAGCTCTGATAATTCCTATAAAATATTTGGTTGGTTTCCAAAAAACCAAGAATAGGAGTTAGGTACATGGAAATCAATAAAATATTATTTCCATCCATTTCCATCTCTAAAACTGACCCCCAACACCCAATAAAATACTATTTTCATCATCCAACTCATCTCATCTCCTTTCTTATTTTTAAAAAGGCTAAATATCCATATTTGTATTTTAATTCCACCCCAATTTCCAACAAGATATTTTAAATAGGCAAACCCGCTTTAAGACATTTTAATTGATCCAACTAACCAATAAGACATGTTTTCTCGTCAGCGGACAAATTTCCGACGAGATCTCGTCACGTGCATGGCACGTGATGTCTTAAAACTCGTTTTTAGCAGCAGCTATTTCATAGTTTAAAATTTAAAAAAAAAAACAAGGAAATTAATTTTCTTAAGTATGGGTCACATCATCCAATAATATAATGACAACTCATCTCATCTCATCTATTTTCTTACTTTTAAGAATGAACCAAACACAAGAAAATAACATATTATAGGAAATATGTTTCTTATAATTAATTTCTTTATTTTTTTAGTCAACAAACAACCTCAAAACAAGTTTTCTTAAAAAATCACCCACATCATCCAATAATATGGTGACAACTCATCTCATCTCATCTCATCTAATTTCATCTTCTATTCTTTGATTTCCTTCTTTTTTTAGCCAACCAAACAACCTCAAAACAAATTTTCTAGGAAATAGGTTTCCTATTATTTGATTTCCTTCTTTTTTTTGCTCTGATAATTCCTATCAGCCGAACACAGAACATCTCCTTAGCCAAAACAAAAAGGATATGTAGGTCGGGTAAGATATAATACACGCAGAATCCGACCCGTCACAGCCTAAATCACCAATTACTACTACGCAGTGGGCATACGCATACGATAGGAACTTAAAAAAGAGGAAAGTCTCTTCCTCTCACGATACAGTAGTCTATCTTGCGCCCGAACGGTAGCCCCTAACCCTAGTCCAAAATTTCGTCTTTGACGGCATGGCAGCCCCGCAAGACGATGTATGCATCTCCCTTTCTCTCTCTCATTTTTTTTTTCAAAATTCCCCCACCTCTCTTAAACCCCCTATTTCCCCTTCTATTGTGGTCGAAGAACATTCATATTTACTATTTTTTTTTTGTATTAATGATGGTTATGCCCCAGCAACAATTTCTTGAAGAATTCAAAAAGAAGTGTGCGGAAGGGATATATCTAACCCGGAAGTTCCAATCCCTCTGCAATCTAAACGAGTGGGTCGACACGGAATATTCCGATCGCAATACAGAATTTTTAGATCTCAAGGTATCGACTACCATGTGCGGCTCCAATAGCGAAATTGACAAGGAGGTATATACTTTATATAAAATGTGATCCCTGAAGAACAGGGATAGTGTTAATTAATGGAAGATCCCCCCTCTTTTTTTTTTTTTTTTTGAAATTTGCGTACAGGTTTATAGATCGATTGGGAGAAATGTGGCGGTTCTATTTAAGGATCGATTCAAGATTCTTGTAGAAATTAATAAGAAATTTCAACCTGCATTGGAAGGCACTCCTCCGGTAGTACTAAATACTAACATCCATCATAAAAGCTCACATCAATTTTTCCCCCTTAAATTATACTCACGGCGATCTGTTACTTAAATTGAATATTGCTGTAGGAAGTAATAGATGCTCAACTTCGAAAGTTTGAACATGATGCGTTGGAGATTGTTAATCAGGCACGGGACAAGGTTTGCATCTTACTTCTGAAAGGCTACATCTAATTTTAATTGATCCCCAATTTTGTTTATATCGATTATCCAACCTTTTTAGGCTGATAAAATCATAGGAGGACTTCGAAAAGAGGCTGAACAAATCCCACAACGCAAAAAGGCCCTTTTGCTTTTGTTGCTCCATCGGGAGGACTATTATGAAACGGTATGTGCTGCACACGCTATCTTGATTTAGTATATGGTGGGTCTTGTTTTTCGTCTAGTGATCTGCTGGAGTAATTACCCTCTACCTGCAATAATTTGTTATTGAGTCTTCACACCAACATAGAATCAGTTACTTCTATTTATATTGCTCTTGGTATATTTTGAAATCTACTGTACCGTTAGTTAGCCTTAGCATAACTCTGGAGCGCGTCTTTGTTGCCATGGCAAATCATCTCTTCCTCTTGATAATCTTCTTTTTGTTTTGATATTGTCACGGCTTACTTCCCAAGATATAACAGTGGCAAGACCTGACTATTTCGTCAGCGTATCTATCAGGACAGAATGCCCAAGCGTCACTAAAGTTACGAAAATATATAATCCATTATTAGATTTGTGGAAACTATATAATATCTGCAAGAATTAATCTAAATAATACTTACCGCTATCCAATGTTTTAAATATAGGTCGATTTATCAATTTATCATTGATATATAGGGTTTGGGCCGTGGCCGATACGATTTTTGTAAAAATTTATCGCATTGTCGTTTTTAGCCGATTTGCCTTGATATATCGGTGTAAATTTCTCCTTCCAAGACCTCTTTCGACCACCTCTCTTGAAGGCTCGATATTTCGTTAAATGTGCTTAGATTTTATTTTAGGATATTATATTTTATATGCTCACCGATATAACACTGATTTTTACTCTTTATCCCCAATATATCCTCAATAACTGGGATCCGATATGAATTCTGGTTGTCCAATATATTTTCGATAACCGCTGTGTAAAACCTTGCCACTATCTCAGTATCTCATCATTCAACACTTAGTGCGCAATTTATATCAACAAATCTACTTAACTGCTATCTCTCCTAATGTTAGCCCCATTCAACCTAAACCTACAACTGATACGAGTCACCGCGCAAACACTTTTGATCGCAGAATTATCAAAGATGGTTTGAGAAGAAAACAGTAAAGCATACAAGACGAATCAACTGGTGTAGGAAAATACATTCTCTAGATTATGAGAATCAAAGATTACAAAATCTCACCCTCACAATCCAATCTCACTAGAATAAAGAATAATCTCTATATTATCTTTAGAATCTAATCTGATGTTTAAAACCCCTAAACAATCTCTATTTATATGTCTAACAATGTGGATGACAAAATCATAAATAAGCAAGCCCAAAGCCACTTGGAAAACGCGTCAATCAGGAGTCCAGTTTGGCCCAGGAAACCGATCCGGTCGACCGACATGCTTGCGTCGGTCTACCGGCCAGAGGCATGATTTTTAACCCTGTAAGCGTATCTGATATCGGTCGATTGATGCTGAACCTTCGGTCAACCGGTCTGGTCTTCGCGGTCGACCGATGCTGGAACCCCGGTCGACCGGCCAGAGTGCTTGCGTGCTTCTTGTTTTTCTTGTCGTTTTCCTGCTTTTGACTTCTTCACCGTCACCTATGGCTCCACCCACACCTCTATTCTCAAGTTACCATAAGAATCGTCTATCTTTAAGTTCCCATAAGGATTACTAAGCTCCCAAAGCTGAGAGAAGATACACTCATATCATGGCTCTCCCTTGAGGAACTTGAAGTCCCATTCAATTTAGAACTTCACCTGAAGGAACTCTCGAGCCCCTCCTTTGTTGAACCACCTGACCTTGCTAGGAACTTGACCTTGACGTCCAATCAGAAACAACTTCGTCCCCCGTCTAGTCGTAGTCACCTTTCACTCCAAAATACAATACTCTTTCAACGGATCTTCTCTATCAAACCACAAATCCTCAACATGCGACAAGATCACTTTGTCGTCACCCTCATCGTCCAGCAATGGAGGTTCGAACAACTTTCAGTACTCGGTATTAATCATCGAATACATGCATAAGTAATGTGGCAAATCTAGCTTGAAGGCGTTGTCACCAATCTGATCGAGAATCCTGAATGAACCATATCGTATAGGCTTCAACTTCTTCCCTCTCTCTTTAGCTGCTCCTTAACTTCAGCCACATTGTCATTTTTGTCAAAATTACAAGGAACTCGATGTTGATCATGTTTCGCCTTATACTTCGCTTGTGAGTTCTTCAATTGAGCTTCAACCATAGCGTGAATATACGCTATCTTCTCCAAAAATTGTTGAGCCCGTTGTCTTTCACTCCCTTCCTTGCCGTAGCTTCACTAGAAAACACAAGATCGAATGGACTTGGGGGTAAGAACCCGTAACAAGTATCAAATGGTGACTTTCCCAAAGATCCATGAATAGCCCGATTGAACGCAAACTGAAGGTATTGTAAGCTCTCATCCCAAGTCTTGGGATGTCTGGAATTATACCCCCGCAACATGTGAACCATAGTCTGGTTGATTACCTCTGTTTGTCCGTCTGTGGATGAAATATCGTCCTCTTCTTCAATTTAATGTCCATCAAACTCCACAAAGAATTCCAAAAGTCTCTGAGAAACTGACTATCCCGATTCAAAATAATCGAACTTGGTAACCCAAAGTGCTTCCACATGCTCAAAGAACAACTGTGATGCACCCGTTCCCGTCATGGTCTTCTTATAAGGAATCAAGATCACAATCTTGCTGAAACGGTCCACCACAACGTACAAATAGTCATGCCCACGCTTGATCGTTGACAACCCTCCTATCAAATCTATAGAAATGCTCTCCACGGTCTAGAAGGCACTGGTAATAGTAGATACAATTCATCTTCCTATTAGAAGGCTTTGAAATGCAACATAGTTTACACCATCCAACGTACTTAGTAACATCCTCTAACATCTTCAGCCAAAAGACATAACGCTGTAGATTGAGAAGCGTCTTTTGGATCCCAAAATGACCTAGTACACGCGATGTATGTGCCTCTTTAATCCACTGCTACCTATCGCCATCCTCCCGAATGCAAAGTGATGTCCCATAATATACAAACCATCTGCTCCAAGTTCATACTCCCCCTTTCTATCAGTCTTCACCTGCTCGAACGCACTGCTGAAGTCTTTACTGAATGTGTACATCTGCACATACTCTAAAGGAACCAAGGACTAAATACGCGTCGCCACCAATAAAGCTCTCACTGGCGGTCGAGACAACATATCGGTTAACTTGTTAGTTGCCCCCTTCTTGTGCCTAATGATGATGTTGAACGCCATCAGATAGGACATCCACTTCATGTGCCGTGCTTGATGTAGTTTTGTCTAGGCATGTAGAAACTCCAATGACTTGTGATCCGAGTGCACTACAACCTCTTTACCTAACAAATACACCCTCCAATATTTGATCGCCTGATAAAGTACATAAAACTCATTGTCGTAAGTCGAATAGTTCTCAATAGCACCCGTAGACATCTCAGGATGGTACTCCACCGACTTCCCATCATGTACCAACACAACGTTCATAGCATAACTAGAAGCGTCGGTCTCTATCTCGAAGGTCCTCTGTAAATTAGGCAATGCCAACACCGGTGCCTCCAAGATTTTCCTCTTCAGTAATTGAAACGCCTCCTCATGCGTCCTCCCCACTCGAACTGAACCCTCGTCTTTGTAAGGCCATTTAAAGATGCTGCATAAGTAAAAAAATATCGAATAAACTTACGCAAATACTAGCAAGCCCCCATGAAGCTTCTCACCTCCATCACTGCTCTAAGCGTCAACCACTTCGTGATCACCGCCACCTTGCTTGGATCTATCCTCCGTTTTCCCTTCCCCACGATGAAGCTAATATACACTAACTCGTCCTTCTCAAATTCGTACTTCTTCCCGTTGAGCTTCAGCTATCCGTTCTGCAACACCTCAAACACCTTCTCTACATTAACAAGATGTTCCTCCTAGGTCTTGCTGTACACCAATATATCATCGAGGTAAACTATCATAAAATCCTCTATAAAATATCTCAACAAATCATTCATGAGTCTCATAAAGGTCGCCAGAGCGTCGCATAATCCAAATGGCATCACCAACCACTCGAAAAGGCTCTGCTTGGTCTTGAACGCAGTCTTTCAAGTGTCATCTTCCCGAATCCTCACCTGATGGTAACCAGACTTCAGATCCAATTTCGTAAAAAATCTCGCTCCCTCAAACTGGTTCATAAGATAATTGATCCGTGATAGTGGGTAACGATTCTTGAACGTTATCTTGTTGAGCGCCCGATAATCCACGCACATGCGCCAACCTCCATCCTTCTTGGGCACCAATAACACTGGCGACCCGCAAGGTGAACAACTTGGCACTATCACTCCCGTCTCCAGAAGCTCCTGAACCTGCTTTTTTATCTGCTCAGACTACTGTACAGACGTACAGTACAACCCTATATTCTGCAAGAAACTCTACCCTGTCAACATAGTATCGTGCTCTACACCCCGCCTCAGTGGTAGTCCCGTGATCTCGCAAGAAACTCTACCCTGTCAACATAGTATCGTGCTCTACACCCCGCCTCAGTGGTAGTCCCGTGATCTCCGAAAACATGTTCGCATACTTGGCCAGTATCGTGCTCTACACCCCGCCTCAGTGGTAGTCCCGTGATCTCCGAAAACATGTTCGCATACTTGGCCATTAAGCTGTCAAGATCTTCCTCCTGAAGCTTGCTCAAGGCAGTCAAGCACACTACTCAGCTGCTCCTCATAAGACCTAATGAACAATAAAACAAACTTCTTGCTCGCATTCACTAGCCTCTTCGCCGGAGTCACCGTCACCAAGCTCGTCTTTTGCGAAAGAGACGCCGAATGAAAAATAAACTGCTCGCCATTCTTGGTTAACGTATATTTCTGGGCCTGACTATCATAGATCTTATACCTATCCCATAAATAAGGATTGCCCAGTATAACTTGACAAACATCTAATGGAACAACGTCGTACGTGACCTCGTCAATATACAACTCGTGGAGTAAAAATCTGAAGGTGCATTAACTGATTACACTCAACCCCGCCTCCTTCTGAATCCATCCTAAAGGATAGAGATTCAGATGCTTGACCGTCTTCAGACCCAGCTTCACCAAGGCCTTGGATATCAAATTCTTCTGGCTCCGGATCAACTAACGCATCAACCAAGCCGGTCTTCACCTGCAATTTAAGAACAAATCTGCTCATTGGGGTCTTCTTCTTCCTTCGCGGCATATTTTCCCGTTATAAGGTTGAGACTGCTATTTGTCTCTGTCATCCCAGGGACTTTATTCGGACCATGTGCTATCATATATGCCTTTTTCTCCTCCTTCAACCCCTTCCGCTTCAAATGAGGATACTTCTAACACCGATCAACTACGTGTCCTGTATGCTTGCAGTGATTTCAAATCAATCCTACCTTTCCTGGGTCGCCCTTCTTCTTCTCCTCAGTTTGGGAGCCACTAGACTTGTTTTCACCTTGTTTTGCATTACCCTTCGTCTCGTTGCCTTTCTCCTGCTTGCCCTCAATGACAATAACCTTCACGTTTGCCTCTGCAATCGACTCAACCGTGAACAACTTCATCTCTTTTAATGACAATAACCTTCACGTTTGCCTCTGCAATCGACTCAGCCGTGAATAGCTTCATCTCTTTTTGGATGTATTCATTCAGACCCGTCATATAATTCATGAAGATGTAGTACTTTTTTGTCGTAATGTTGAGGACCATCGCCTGTGCTGGAACTCTGTAGTGTATTTTTGAACGGTCTGATTGAACATTTGACGAAAACCGTACCACTTGTACCAACGCTATTCAAGAAATCCCACCGGATAGAACTGCTTTCTCAGTAGTTTCTTAAACTTGTTGCACGACATCACTTTCTTTTCTTGCTTACAGTAGAACTTCCACCACGTCAACGCGTGCCCGGAAAGCTGCAAAGTCATGAAAACAATCTTCTCTCTAGACGAATAGCTATAAAGAGTAAAATACGTTTCCATATGCTCGATCCAATCATCAAGCCTCTTGACGTCTACACTCCCATCATAAACAGGAATCTCTACTCTGAAATCGATCTTCAGATTTTGGTAAGAACCCTTACCCCCTTGATGTGGAACAGTCTTGACGGTTTCGACCTCCTTGTCGGAATTTTAATTCTCACTATCTCCACCGGATTCAATAGGTTTCTTCTAAGACTTCGAAGAAGATTCGCCCTTTTTGTCTCCATGGATGAGATCGATGGGTTACATAATAATCGACCCGATTATTTCGATCTGCTTCTCCAATGCATCAAGCATCGTTGAATTGTCACTTTCTATCATCTTCTTCTTGCTTGATTTCTAGACTTCTCCCAAAGATACAAAGATCTTGTCTAGCTTCTTGTATTGCGATCGAGTAAGGACCATACACAAGATGTTTCCTTAACCGGATCTAATTGCTCTGATACCAACTTGATATGAGTCGTCGCATGAGCACCTTTGATCGCGGAATTATCAAAGGTGGTTTGAGAAGAAAACAGTAAAGCACACAAGACGAATCAATTGGTGTAGGAAAATACATTCTCTAGATTATGATAATCAAAGATTACAAAATCTCACCCTCACAATCCAATCTCACTAGAATAAAGAACAACCTCTATATTATCTTTAGAATCTAATCTGATGTTTAAAACCCCTAAACAATCTCTATTTATATGTCTAACAATGTGGATGACAAAATCATAAATAAGCAAGCCCAAAGCCACTTGGAAAACGCGTCAATCAGGAGTCCAGTTTGGCCTAGGAAACCGATCCGGTCGACCGACATGCTTGCGTCGGTCTACCGGCCAGAGGCATGCTTTTTAACCCTGTAAGCGTATCTGATATCGGTCGATTGATGCTGAACCTTAGGTCAATCGGTCTGGTCTTCGCGGTCGACCGATGCTGGAACCCCGGTAGACCGGCCAGAGTGCTTACGTGCTTCCTGTTTTTTTGTCGTTTTCCTGCTTTTGACTTCTTCACCGCCACCTATAGCTTCACCCACACCTCTATTCTCAAGCTACCATGAAAATCGTCTATCCTTAAGCTCCCATGAGGATTATTAAGCTCCCGAAGCTGAGAGAAGATACACCCGTATCAACAACACTCCATTTGCTTGCAGCCCCTTTCCTTGCCCAATGGTCACATTCCCTTCCCCACAAGATGAGGAAAGTTTCAAAGATGAAGATTGGTCATTATTGGTTAAAGGTGAGAGTTTTGATTGAAGGCAAAGAAAACCATCACATTCCCTCTCTTTGACTTCGATGAAATTTTCTCCAGCTTCAAGGCGTAGCTATTTGCTATTTATACGGGCTTGTGACTTGTGAAGGATTGCAAATGGTTTTGTTTATGGGGCTGGTTTCGATCATAAATGTTGCAACTTGTAAGTGAGTTTAGTTATGAGTTGATTTTTTTAGAAGTTTCGATCATAAATGTTGCAACTTGTAAGTGAGTTTAGTTATGAGTTGATTTTTTTAGAATTCGGAGTGAAATTTGGGCTGTCGGTAAATTGAGTTTTAAGAATACTTTTGTTTAGAAGAATATTTATTCTGAGTTTGATTAGCAGTGATCGAGTTCAATTGCATGTTACCCTTGCAATTAAACACTACATATTTGCGAGAGAGATTTTGTTTAGTGGTCTACATATGAAGAAAACCCCAAAGAAAATATAGTCATCATAGAGTTAAGAAAAGAAAAGAAGCATTCAGAGGGACATGTAGTCTAGCCTTGTTATGGTGCCCTCCCTGTTTGTTGAGTACAGACATAGAAGAGTTTTGTTGGGATTAGTTGGAAAGGTTGGACCATCTCTTTCACCAGTGACTTTTCCGTTGTACACTCACTGATGAAGATGAGGATGTCATGGATGATCCCCTGTCCATCTCTCGCTAAAATTGATTTAATTAAAAATAGATAGTTATAGAGAAATAAATTTATACTAGGAACCACTAGAATAGTTGGTATATTTCATCAAAAGCTAGTTTTATCCAATGTGTGTTAACTAACTAACATATATCCAGATTTGGTGGGTAAATTTGGAAATAAGGATGATTTGAGGGGTATGTATGTATAAACCCCTGAAAGTTAATATCCAGTGCAGTAGTCTTTCTCTACCACATCCATCATTAAATAATATGACCAATCTGTGTCTCCCCATCCTGATTTGATTGCTGAGCAAAGTACCGCTACTCAGAATATTTAAGTAACCAAATTTGGATAGTCAGGATGCAATCTAGAAGTGTTGCGAAAGGAAGAGGGTATAAAAATAAGAGCAGCTACTAAAAAGAAAGAAACATTTAGCAAGTTTTTCTTACAAAGAACATCATTTTGCATCGTATACATTTACTTTTCTTACTCACAAAATGATATACATTTACTGCAACCTTCCTTATCCTTTCGGTTGCAGAAAAATGTTGATCTTGAGAGTCTCGAGCATTGTTTTAAATATCGACCGATAACCGATATTATCGGCCGAGTTATCGGATTTGGGAGCTCTCCGATAGGATAACTTGGATTTTTAATCGGTTATCGTTTTTGGCAAGTTATCGGGAAGTTATCGGCGTTATCGGTACTTATCGGCCGATAAACAAGGTTTTTTTATCGGGATTATCGGCCGATAAGTAAGGCTATGCAATCGAATGGTTTCATCGTGCGGTCAAGATGTAAGTTTTGCTTTCTACAATTGGTTAGTGATTCTAAACATGATGATTTACATTTTGATATGTTTATATTTCATTAAGCATGGTTAGATTATATTTTTTAGTTATTATATTATATATATACACCATTCCGTATATCACTCCGATAAATACTACTTATCCCCGATATATCCCCGATTTCCGCTATCCGATAAGGATTTTGGCCGTCCGATAAATTCCCGATAACCGATATTTAAAACCTTGGTCTCGAGTTTCTTCTTTGACACACCCTCATAAAGGGCAAATATTATATTTGTTAAGGGAGGGGATATTGATGTTTAAGAAAAATGTACCTCACATGGAACTAGATTAGTTCTCAACACTTTACGGTACCATAAATTTACCATTACGACATGCTTTTGACACCTTATGGTTCTGATTCTTTTCCATCTTACTGAGGAACTGCTTTAGTTATATTGATATTTGATACGATCATGGCAATGCTTTGGAAACCTTTATAAATGGTGTTGCGTGATCTCTACATTACAATTACAACAGTTATATAAATTATCTAACCACCTTTAGTCCTATTGCTTATACTTTGAATTTATTTTGGTTTTAACGAGAAAGATTGAATTTTTTTTACATTTAATCCATCAGAAGAATTCTGATGCACTCAAGAAAGTATGTGTTTTGAAAGGCTTTATAGACTTTCTTCTGCATTGCTATTTTTTGTGTAAGTTTCACTGAAATTTTATACCATTTTTAGAGTGTGCTATATATAAATTTGGTGATGTTGATAAAATCTTTGTTTAGACTTCTCAACTCTTAGAGAATAACCCCCTCTATTGTTTTTTTTTCCAGATTGATTGTTTTTTGCATGATGTAAGAGCCTATCGTGCAAGAGAAATGAAGAAAATACGCAAAAACCAAAATCTTCAACGTTCATCGGTAAGTCTTCATTAATACAAGGTGGAAGACCATAATTTGTTGCAAAATGAAAAATTATGGGAAGTCAGGAAGGAGTGCTTATAACCCTAAAAAAGTTGGTTGGTGTTAAGAATATTCTCTATGTTCTATTTCTCTTTTGAGTTGAAATGAATAAGATAGAGAATGAGAATCTTCATGGTTCATGGTCATTTTCTGTCCAGCTTAATTTTTAGGTGTTTGTCTTGCATTACCCTCCTTCAGAACGTGATCCAGTCTGCTTGCCCAAATATGAATTCTTTTCAATCATGCATCTTGTACTATCTAATATTTTTGAGGTGTCTGTTTTGCATTGTTTTGTAGTTTTAGAGAACTCAAGACTCAATAGTTTACTTCATCCATGGTATTGCAGGCTTTAAAGTTGCAATATATTGCACATGGGTCGTTCCGCGAAATGGTAAATACGTATTTCTATGTATGGCGTCGATTATCTAGCTTGGAGGATGCATTAAATTCGTTATTCGCTGCAACATCAAGAAATATTCGAACGCTACAAGATACTACTCGAAAGCTTTTGCTAGTTCAATTGGCAGAAAAAGATTATGAGGTTATATATGAGTACATTAATTTCTCATGAAGTAGGCTTTCAGCTTAAGTTGCTAACACTTTTATCTTTTTGCAGCTTCTTACCTTAATCGTTGAAGCCGAACTTGATCTCCGTGGCAATGCAGAGAATTTTCGTGAAGATCGTGAAAACGAAGTGTATAGTTTAGCAAATTGTCTCAAAAATCATCCCGAAAGTGACAAGGTACTTGTGTGCATATATATTTACAATATCATATATTTGCTTTATCTTCAATCGTAATTTTTTTGAGAACTATTTCAGGCTATCAATACTTTGAGTAGCTATTTTCTGAAAAAGATGGTGTCTGCTGATAAAGAAAAAAGAAAGGTATGCATCTTCTCCAGTATGCTCATCAATTGGTTTTTTATCAACACTAACTTTACTTCCAACTGTCGAACTTCTTAGGTCAATACATTTCAACAAATTGTAAGAGAACAAAATAATAACTGTCCAGGAATGGACAAAGCTGAAAAATATGTTCTTCTTTTAACAAAGGAGCATTGTGCGAAGGTATGTACTATCAGATAAATATTGTATCTATTAACTTTCTGTTATCCAGCAGCTGTCACCAAACATATATAATAGAAAATTATTTCATTTTTCCTTATCAGATAGTCTTCTCTTCTGTATTCTAGACTTCTTTTTATGTCCATCTTGTGTGCATATTTATCTCCAATTAAATGTTTGAGGTAACTGCACTTTTGAACTTAGAATGTCAACATATAGGAGTTTGTATTCACCAATCTTCTCGAGTACAAATAATTCATCCTTTTATCTTGATGATACCCCTTATATCTGTCTGCAATCATTTGGTACGCATCATGTTTCAGACATGGAGACTAGTGCTGAATGGGTGAGAAATTGTTGCCTAGACTTGGTTTCCATGGCGTCGGAGAAAAAAAAAGGGAATGGATTTTTGGGTTTACTCCTAACCTACAGCTCCATCTAAAACGTGATTTGGATATTTTCTCCTGACGAGCTCTAAAAGTCTGACTCGACCCTTGATCTCGGCAGCAACATACAATCTAGTTACAAATTCCGCATCATTCCTAGCTCTGCAGCAATCATGACCGCGATGATGATTGGGTAACAGGAGCAAGCTCGCAATGCCGGAGGCAATTGGGTTCTGATTGGCCAAGGGTCCGGATCTGATCACTTTAGGATTATGGATCTTATTGCAGAAGAGTCTGAACTAGGGTGGATCTTATTGCAGAAGATTCTAAAGGTTGAAGATTGTAATAAGTGGAGGAGTTGCTGAAAGAGTCTTGGAACAAAGGGGCGAGTCTATAAATGTACCTATTGATGAAGATGATGATCAAGCTATGTGCAGAAAGCATGACATTTAAGGCTTGACGTTAAATTAGGATAGTTTTAGTTTTCTTTCCAACTGAGTTTATTATTATATAACTATATATTGAGGATATGTATAATATTTTGAAAAAGTGCTAGAGGCACACCCTCTCAAGCACATCCCCAACCACATCCTCTCTATCTACAGTGCAGTGGGTCCCACACTTGATGGGACCCACTGCACTGTAGATAGAGAGGATGTGGTTGGGGATGTGCTTGAGAGGGTGTGCCTCTAGCACTCCTCAATATTTGAAGTTGTCTACGAACTAAAAGAAAGGTTCATAGATGAACTTTAAAATGACTAAGAGAAAGATGTAAATGTGAACATGTGTTACTTTTTTTGTGGGGAGGGGGGGTGCAGGGGGGAGTAGTTGCTCTCGCGGCCCTTATGAAAATGGAGGACCAATAAACATTTTATCCACCTCATTAACATGGTTCCTTTTATAATTAGTTTATCGTCAATAGCGCTAATTTCCTCATTTATGGCATTGATTGTTATAAAATCTTAGAAAAAATAGATGCATTTTGAAACTTAGGTAGTGAAATTTTCTAAATCGGTTACCCCTAAACAAAATCCTTCAATTGTTCGCTGTTAAATTTGTCTCATTTTTAATTAGCTTTTCATTGTAGTTGTTAGATCTGCTTGATATTAGGCTGTTTAATTCTTTAGACGTAGACACATGCTTGGAATGCAAATATCAGTCCTGTTATCGATTTTTGCAGGTGGATGCAGTTCTACATCAAATAGCATTGTTCGAAAATGTCCTTCTAGGAGACTATCTTGTGTGGAAGAAGTGGAAGGACACAGAGTCAAGTTTAAAATTGCCGGAACTAACTTTCCCTGATTTTATTTTAGAGCCTTCAATATTGATGCAACAATTTAGGGAATCCGTGCAGATTGAAAAGCATGTAGAGTTGGAGCTAGAAGAGGAACTAGATCTCCACTGATCAAAGGTATTTTTTATTATTTTATTATGGCTATGTGCATGCCTTATTCTATTTAGAACATCCATTATTTGCGCCTGAAGGGAGATTTATTTTATTATGGCTATGTGCATGCCTTATTCTATTTAGAACATCCATTATTTGCGCCTGAAGGGAGAAAGGAAATAGTATTATTACCAACACTCCATTATTTGCGCCTGAAGGGAGAAAGGAAATAGTATTATTACCAACACAGTGTGATGTGGTGAAGACTGTTCAAGAAGTATGCGTTTAAGAGGTTTTGACATCAATCTTTTTGGATCTGCTTGGACCAAAATATAATATTTATTCTTGTTGTTATTGCTTCTGGTTATGGGCTTAGCTTAATATGAGTGTGTCCTGAGTGAGGGATTTATGGAGTTGGACACTGGATTCTGTATATATCTTTCAATGAAACGCCCTATACCTCACCTGATAAGTGCAAAGACAATTTGCAATTAAAATTAGAATAATGATAATTACACTACTCCTTCCAACACTACTTCCACACTGTAAGCGAGAAGTGTTGGCTCCCTTGATAAATCACATATTTTCAAAATAGTTAAAAGAGAATTGGACCCCACAATTTTCTCTCGTATATTGTAGTAGTTTAGCAGTAGTAGTGTAAATATCCCTATTCTAAGGGGTGTTTGGTTCACCAAATTTATAGAAAATTTTATGGAAACTGTCTTACAATGACATTTTTGTAATTAAATGGTGTCTATAGGTTTCCTAAAACTCATTTGGGTTTACCAAATGTTTAGAGTGATAGATTTCTATAAAGTAAAGAAAAGGGGTATATTTAGTAGAAACCCACTTCCTCAGGAAAAGGAGTGACAATCTGACAAAACTCACTTTATCCCATTAAAATGTTACCCTTTTCTCTACTTGGTGGACACCTTTTCCTCTTTTCTTCTTTCTCCACTTTATCCCATTAAAATGTTACCCTTTTCTCTACTTGGTGGACACCTTTTCCTCTTTTCTTCTTTCTCAAGTGAAACAAACAAAAAAATACTTGGTGGACACCTTTTCCTCTTTTCTTCTTTCTCAAGTGAAACAAACAAAAAAAAGGGGAGAAACCTCTTCTTATTTTTGGGCTTCCTTATTTTGTGGTTTTGAACCAAACTAGGAAAGGTACTCAAGATAGAAACCCCCAATTTTTTACACAACCGAAATAAATTTCATAAAAATTTGTAGAAACACTTGGAAACTATTTTTTGTCCACTTCTCCTGTTCCTTTTTTTAAATGATATTCGAACCATACATGCCCTAAAACTAAGAGAAATAGGATGGCATGGCTAGGTTCCTTTTTTTAAATGATATTCGAACCATACATGCCCTAAAACTAAGAGAAATAGGATGGCATGGCTAGACTTTAATGGTGTAAACTAGCAGTAACTTTTTATAACTGGAAGAAAACATGGAAAAACAGGAAATTTTTAAAAAAAATTGTAAACAAGTTTACTCTTAATAGGCGATGTTTTTCTTGACAATTACCATAGTCTATTTATTTACGTGCAATAATAACAGCCATACTGAAGCATCTACAAGCTTATATTTATGTATATGTTAGATATCTCACCATTATAATTTATAAGGCCCTAGGCGATAATTTTAGTGATCAAAGATAACAAAGAACATTTTAAGATTCAATACTCTGTCCTTCAGCTTGATTTGCAATTTCTACAAGAACCGAAGAAAGAGAAGCTTAAAGTATGATTGTGAAGAGGCATATTAGAGGTTTCGAGCTAGTTTTAAATTTAGTTTGATACAAGTTTGTTAATTTATCCATGCTTTATTTCATGTTGGTAAAAATTTTCAGCTCAAGTAATACTAGTGTTTGATAAAGTGAAGTTTAATATGGGGAACTTTTATTGAGAATTCTGCTGATGCAACTAAATTGATACAATATTTCTTCTCTCTCTCACACTCATATTGATCATCATGAAATTACTTGGTTATATCTAGCTGGTTTTTTCCTTTTTGCAAAAGATTTATCAGTTTGTTGCTTACCACCGCAGGCATGAGTTGTGGCATGTTCTTAGGGTAGCCAATAAGTTGGATTCTATGTTGATGTATAGCTAACATAAAGCTAAGTGGCTCATTGAGATTGCTTCTTAAGCAGCCACTTACTAACATCTAGCTAGTTTTAAATTTCCTTATTTTGTGTTCAATTTTTTAGGGGAATTGATATAGTGTTTGGAACGCAGAGAGATCTCCAATGGAGGCGGAATATT
>NC_033796.1:30822671-30873266 GCF_001876935.1 Asparagus officinalis
CGGAGATGAAGGGGCTACAACTTTTATCGATTTCCAAAACTTCCCGCCAGAAAACCCAGTAACCTCTTTCTCCAATATTTTAATATAAAACTCAACTTTTCAGTCCTTTTCAGCCCAACTAGTGTGTACCCCGTGCCAAGCACGGCCCCGCCTCTTTTCTATAATTCGTTAATGTTGTTTGATCTCAATTTTATTTTTATACAAACTTATTTCTATAGCTAGCAACTATGAAGAACTTCAAATGAGTTGCATTTGGAAAATAGATGCCTAATAATATTGTATGGTGCAAATATAACAATACTACTCGAACAACTCACACATTATGGCCTAATAAAACAATATAGCAACAAAACTCTACATTCAATATAACATATATTCATGAGTTAGTCACTTGAGTGACAACCAATCATGAATTTTTACGAAGGAGTTATCTCTTGATGCATATTTTAGTTCATCATACAAAATAATGCAAACTATCCTCTTAACTATATCGTGTCTCAAAGATAAACATTATAATATCGTATATTTATCATTAAGGGGATAAAAGAAACAAAGACAGTAAAAATGAAGATAAATAAGACCAAAACCTGAAATAGAACAATTGCAGGCTTAAAATGGGGTCTTGGATTATTTAGGAGTGGAAATTTCCTACTCCGAAATCTTCTTAACGACCTTCTCCATCACCTGAAAACCATAGAAGTTCCTTATCACTGATTCTAAGAGAAAAATTATAAAATATGAAACTGACATGTCCAAAAAAATATTATCATATATTAAAATTCACTACTATAAATCATCAACTAAGTATAATAATCTCTTTATTAATGTGTCTTTTCAAAGATTTGTTCTTAATGTTAAAGAGAGATAAATAGAAAATGAACAAATTAATAGTTCATTCTCTTTGATTCTTAATGTTAAAGAGAAATAAATAAGAAATCTTCAGATCTGAGCACATATCAATAGTTTATTACTTTAGAGGAAATATTCAGATCTGAGCACATCAGATCTGAGCACATATCAATAGTTTATTACTTTAGAGGAAATATTCAGATCTGAGCACATATTAATAGTTCATTCTCTCGCCATATCAATAGTTTATTACTTTAGAGGAAATATTCAGATCTGAGCACATATTAATAGTTCATTCTCTCGCCGACTGTGGCAGAAGAAATCTTCATTTTCTCATCAATAAAAGCCCTCCAAAATTTCTAAAAATGATCATTAACTGGCATTGATGAAATTTAGAAACTTTAGTTTTTATCTTCATGGTTATACCATCCCTAGTCATCATTAACCAAATTTCTAAAGATCAAATAACTACTCAAAACTAAAACCGAAATAGCACAATAAATGTCAATCTTTTAGTAAGTCTTTATATTTACAATAAGTGGTCTTGCTATTATCTATTTATTCATTTGTTATTTTTCTTGTTGTTCTCCAAAAGAAAGTAAGTCTTTATATTTACAAATTCTCTTTTAAGTTGAAATTCCTATGCAATTTATCAAAATTTTCATTACAACTTCTACCCATATATAAATATACATTGTTAAGTGAGCTAGGGCTTCACATATCCTTTGGATCATCAACCAACGGTTGAGATTTGTTCCGTGACCACATATAAATATCTTTCTCACCTCTCATAACCCTAGCTCTGGCAATTGGCAGCCGAACTCCCCAACCCAAGTCCCCATCGACGACCTGTGCTCCTCCTAGCCGCGACGACGCCCTCCTCCCGCTCCGACGACGTTCCCGTCCCGCTCCGGCGACGCCCTCCTCCCTCCCTACGACGACGTTCTCCCCCCTCTCCGACGAAGCTGTTGTCCCTCCCAGAGACGACGCCCACTTCCATCGATCTCTGTAGATCTGCCGTGATTCTTTGAATTTTCTCACTGGAAAGGTAAAAAAACCCATTTGCAATTAATTTGTGTACTTTTTGAGTCTGCATGTCCATATTAATTTGTGATTCACTGTCTTCCTTGAGGGATTTCGTCGGATTGTTCTTGATTTGTTGGATTTCGGCAATTACAGGTATAATTTCTCCATGATTCTTTGATTTTTAGTTTAGATCTGCCGTGATTATTTGATTTTTCTCACTGGTAAGGTAAAAAACCCTTTTGCAATTAATTTGTGTACTTTTTTTAGTCTGCATGTCCATATTAATTTGTGATTCACTGCCTTCCTTGAGGAATTTCATCGGATTTTGCTTGATTTGTTGGATTTCGGCAATTATAGGTATAATTTCCATATTAATTTATTGTTGGATAGAAAACAATTATAGGTATTAATTTGTTTCATTTTTGTGAATACGTCAGCGTTTTAAGTTTTTAACATGGAAAAGTTGTTGTTTTCTATTAGATACTGGGGAGTCTAATTTATGTTATCTAGTTATTTATTCAGTGTGTCTGACTGATTTACAAAAAAGGAATTGGTTACTGCAGTAAGATGTGAATAAATGAAATAAGATATAGTTATCTGGTCAATTAAATTTGGCTTGATATTTGTTCAGTTTTCTTCTGTAACTCCAATTTAACTGGGAAGAAGTGATTGTATCTTCTGTCTATTTAACTGACTTATGCTTAGGTTTTAAATTTGCATTTATGGAGTTCCTTTTCTAAAACAATGAATTGTAACAGTAAAAAGCTTTGAATGTTTTTTTAAGTCTAAAGTATAAATTAATCTGTAAATAGAAATGTTCTTAATTTTTTGATATCCTAATAAGCTATATACATTAATGCAAAGGGTAATTTATTCCCACAAATACAGTTAAATGAAATAGTCTACATGTGAATAAATTACGGCACATAGTAAAATGAATTAAGCAGATAATTAAACTTAAGTTTTAAGCATTCTATATTTTCTCATGAAGTTTATTCTTTGATCCTAGTATTTGTATAAAGGAATACTATATTTTCTCATGAAGTTTATTCTTTGATCCTAGTATTTGTATAAAGGAATAGATATACCGCTGTCAAAAAACAAATACATATGCATTTATTCTTTGATCCTAGTATTTGTATAAAGGAATAGATATACCGCTGTCAAAAAACAAATACATATGCACTTTAGTATACAATGACAAATTAAAATGACAAATAAAAAACTTATGCTATATTTTGTCATGAAGTTTATGAGTTTAATGTTATAAGTCGATGTTTTCCCTCTCTTAAAATCCTATTGACTGGATGCACTAATTTGGTGAAATCTGTAAATATAATTGGGGATATATATTGCCTATAAGTTGCTCATTTAAATTGCTTGCTTAAGATGAGTGTTGTTAGTCCAATTTGAAGTTTTAACTAACTCTCTTTTGTGGATTTTTCTTCATACTAAAGGCAAGGAACTGCTTGAGTAAATTTGAGGCAGTATAGATCTTTCTTCTTAACTGCTGCTCAAATGGCTATAAGAGGTGCGAACTTTGCAAGAAAATTATCGCAAGGAAAGAATTGCATGCATAAGTTAAAATGAAAGCTTGATCAGGTTAAAATATATTTTGAGGCAAAAATTACCTTTAAGTGATCAACGCTGGTAAGTTTTTAATTAGTGTATTTTAATTACTTTGTGTTGTTTCATTGTCATAATCTTGGGACATAGTTAATTTTTGAAAGGCGTATCTTAGAGTGAAAATACTTATATTGATTTATCTTTATAGTCTTTACATCGTTTCAACAGCTCTATAGTATATACCGCTGTCAAAAAACAAATACATGTGCATTTTAGTATACAATGACAAATTAAAATGATAAATAAAAAACTTATGCTATTATCATTAAGTTTCTTAAAATGATAAATAAAAAACTTATGCTATTATCATTAAGTTTCTTTGTTCTAGTGCATCCACCATTTAGCGTGACTGGGTAGCATGAATATTATGCTATTATCATTAAGTTTCTTTGTTCTAGTGCATCCACCATTTAGCGTGACTGGGTAGCATGAATATTTTGGATGTACATTCTTAATTTGTTTTATGTTTTGAGGAAAGGAAAATATCAGTTATAACTACAAATTAAAAGGCATTATTGATTCTTGTTGCTAATTGTTATTGTTGGCTTTTTGTGCTTACATTGATGTATTGTTTGTTGGCTTCTTGTGGTATATAATGGTCGGTTTGAGCTTAATGACAGATGGCTTTCTTAATGACAGATGGCTTTCTTTGGTACTCAATTTTGGTATGCGTTCTTTAAATCTATGTTTTTTTAGGTGGGCAGTGATGATGATAACAAACTGAGAATGCATCCTATTTTAATTAATTATGTAATGTTTAGGCGAGGCAATTATGTGTGGAATGCAAGCTACATTGATATTACAATGTTTGGCTGATGTAATCCCTCATAATAGCAGCCTACATTGCACCATAGTTTTATAGGAGAGGCAATCTTTTATGACCAATCAATTTTTTTCCTGAGCCCTAGTAAGTCCTCATAGATTTTGGTGATGAATTCGAGCTTGTTTAGCTCTAATTTTAGTAGGAATTGGTGCTATTTTGTAGCTTATATAATTGACATACATAGTTGAAAGAGCTGGTTTTATCATGTAGCTTTTATAATTGAAAGAGCTTATTTTATCATGTAGTCAGCAACAATATCTTTATAATTTGAATAAATTGATAGATTTGTATTACCTGTGAAGTTCCTAGAGCATCGAAATATACAACATCATAAATTGTTGCTTCCGAAGCCTTCATAAGTCGTCTCACTGTGAGTATTCCTACATGTATGATGAAAAAGTTATTATCAGTAGTATAGATGGTTCATAATTTATTAATTCAAATGTTATGTTTCACAAATTATGTTTTAAGCACTATTTTCTCATGAAGTTTATGAGTTTAATGTTATAAGTTGTTGTTTTTCCTCTCTTAGAATCCTATTGAATCTATGCACTAAATTGGTGAAATCTGTAAATAAAATTGGGCATATATATAAATAGCCTATAAGTTGCTCAATGAAATCATACCTGGTTAAGATGCGCATTGTTAGTCCAATTTTGAAGTCTTAACTCTCTTTTGTGTCTTTTCTTCATACCAAACGCAGGGAACTGCTTGAGTAAATGTTGAGAGGGTACTTTCTCTACGTAGACATACGAAAAAAGGTTGCATAAACATGGAAATTGCTATAATGTTATCTGCACATAAACACATGACCATGCTCTATGTTCAACTACCATTCATTCATGCATGTGAGTTCTTAAACATAGTAAAGTACTTGCTCCAAAATAACCTTAAAGTTAGACTAATACATATAACCACACCGAGTGTGTCAAAGCAATTTTCATATAGAAAGTCACTATGGTATTAAGCTTTTCTGAACTGGATCTGAAGACCAAAATAAATTCATCAGGTTTGTGCACAAAAACTTGGTAGCAACTCCAATAAAAATTCAGTTTCAGGAGATAGTGCAAGAATATAACTATGGTGCAGGAATATATAAGAGGTGCGAACTTTGCAAGAAAATTATCGCAAGGAAAGAATTGCATGCATAAGTTAAAATGAAAGCTTGATCAGGTTGAAATATATTTTGAGGCAAAAATTACCTTTAAGTGATCAACGCTGGTAAGTTTTTAATTAGTGTATTTTAATTACTTTGTGTTGTTTCATTCTCATAATCTTGGGACATAGTTAATTTTTGAAAGGTGTATCTTAGAGTGAAAATACTTATATTGATTTATCTTTATAGTCTTTACATCGTTTCAACAGCTCTATTGTATATACCGCTGTCAAAAAACAAATACATGTGCATTTTAGTATACAATGACAAATTAAAATGATTAATAAAAAACTTATGCTATTATCATTAAGTTTCTTTGTTCTAGTGCATCCACCATTTAGCGTGACTGGTAGCATGAATAGCTTGGATGTACATTCTTAATTTGTTTTATGTTTTGAGGAAAGAAAAATATCAGTCATAACTACAAATTAAAAGGCTTTATTGATTCTTGTTGCTAATTGTTATTGTTGGCTTTTTGTGCTTACATTAAGGTATTGTTTGTTGGCTGCTTGTGGTATATAATGGTCGGTTTGAGCTTAATGACAGATAGCTTTCTTTGGTACTCAATTCTGGTATGCGTTCTTTTGGTTTATGTTTTTTAGGTGGGCAGTGATGATGATAACAAACTGAGAATGCATCCTATTTTAATTAATTATGTAATGTTTAGGCGAGGCAATTATGTGTGGAATGCAAGCTACATTGATATTACAATGTTTGGGTGATGTAATCCCTCATAATAGCAGCCTACATTGCATCATAGTTTTATAGGAGAGGCAATCTTTTATGACCAGACTATTTTTTTCCTGAGCCCTAGTAAGTCCTCATAGATTTTGGTGATGAATTCGAGCTTGTTTAGCTCTATTTTTCATATAACCACACCGAGTGTGTCAAAGCGATTTTCATATAGAAAGTCACTATGGTATTAAGCTTTTCTGAACTGGATCTGAAGACCAAAATAAAGTCATCAGGCTTGTGCACAAAAACTTGGTAGCAACTCCAATAAAAATTCAGTTTCAGGAGATAGTGCAAGAATATAACTATGGTGCAGGAATATATAATTGACATTAATTATATCCTTTTTAAGATATGAGATACTGCAAGAATATAACAACTCAGTTTCAGGAGATTGACATATATGACATGTATCTTTCTTGATACATCAAATCTCAGCTTCCTCCTTGTAGATCTCTGCCGTTTTTTTGGGCGCGCGTTCGTCTCTGTGTAAGTAATTGGTTCTCTAACATTTGTGCTAATTTGTTGTGGTACTTTCCATAATTGATCTAATTGGCAACACAAATTTATATATTCTCAGTTGATCTATCTATTATTGAATTCATTCATTAGGAATATGAGCACATGCGAGTATATAGTTTTACGTTTTTGAAAAAAAAAATATAACTACCACCATAATCAGAACATAATGTATAATCATAATACTTGCTTAACATTGGTTCATAGGTATTAAACTTTGATAAGTTCGATAACTTCAAATTTTAGGTTTGTACCTGTGAATCACCTTCAATAGCTTCGATAAGTTTTGTAACAGTGTAGTTCTCATTGCCTGTTTCATCATTATAAAAATAAATCTATGAAAAATACATGTAAAGCTTTCTTTAAATTTGTAGGATATTATTGTGATATATTAGATAAATGTATTAGATCATTAATCAAACAAAAGAATTGCTTACCTTCTTTGAAGTTATACTTTGTTAGCTTAACCTGAACTTTTAGTCTTCCCAATAATTGATTTGATAATCTCTGGGAATATCTCCCTTCCATTGTTCTGCACAAAAATCAGGCATTAGTTACGCAATTCTTAATACATTTATATTCTAATGTGAAGCAGATTGATTATTAAGCACTTCTTAATACATTTATCTTCTAATGCACAAAATCTCTGGGAATATCTCCCTTTCATTGTTCCTCCATCAGTGTTAGTTACATGCAAAAATTAAGTACCTTTTTCAGTGTTTTTTTTCAGATCATATGCAGAAATCTTGATCAACTTTTCAGCTAGGTAAGTTCTCTGCTATTTCTTCTAAGTTTTTATTTCTCTTCTTCTTCTTCGTCTTTTTTCTTTCTGCTGCTTATTTTTTTTATGCCATCCTGTTGTTTTGTATTGCTTCTGGCCGCTGCTCTCTTCTTGGTTTCCTGGAGCATCGACATATACAACTTCATAAATTGTTGCTTCCGAATCCTTTATTATCTCTGATTGAGTATTGGAGAAATTCACAGACGAAGTCACCAACTGTAAGTTGTTCTCACTGTGAGTATTCCTACATGTATGATGAAAAAGTTATTATCAATAGTGTAGATAGTTCATAATTTAGTAATTCAAATGTTATGTTTCACAATAATGTATTGTGTAACCTTCTGACCTTTGTAGTAATTTTTGAACTCTTGCTTCATCAATATTGAACATATAGCCAAATAAGTAATCAAATCGTTGAAGTTGTCAATATTTATTAATAATTCTAAAATACTTTGAAAATGGAAGAATTTCCTAGCTTGTGTCATTGTATTTCTTTTACTTATTGTCGTGAAATATGTCAATGATTATGGAGATATGCAATCCCTCATTACCCTTCGCATAACTATATTTTATCGATGCTACTTGAAGTTTAACTTTCTTTTCAATTATACCGAGGATAAAATCAGAGAAAAGCTATGTTCCATTTGCATAAACCATGTAAATACTCTTATTAGATACCTTTTAGTTAATAATTTTAACTGCCTTTTTAGTGATTTTTGTCTATTAAAGTAGTGTTCAGACTACCAACTTCTTCGTTGAAGAGTAGTAACATAGTAACTGTTGAACTATATTTCCCTTTATAGCTTTGCACCTGATTTATGTAATTATATACTATGGAAGATGCATATGAATGTGTACCTGATTTGAGCCATTACTTCCATATTACATGATTTGCACCATACTTTTTCTTTGCACAATCTCGACATGCAACATAATGCCCATCTAGTTCCTTGACATTTTAGTATGTTTGATTTTCTCTTGACAGTCAGTGATCTATGAAGTTGAATATCAAATTATTAGTATGACTGAATATGTATTATTGTTCAACCAAAATGATGTACGAAGAGTAATCATAATGTTAAAATAAATATATGTATTTTTCTTGTGTGCAAGCAGGTTGAAAAGCATGAGCTTCTTGAAATGAGACGGGTTGCTGCCTATATAGGATAGGAGAAAACAAAGCAAAGGAAATTAACTCAAGGTAACTAACTCTTATCATTAACATGACAATATATAAAGAGGGATGATTACTTCAGGATTTAGAAGCTAACAAAATAAGAGAACAATGAAAAGTTACAATTGCAAATGATGGATAAACCAATCATTACAAATGAGTACCTCCACCCTTGTTTGATTTGCTTCCAGGTCTCTTTCAAGCACGGCCCTCGCCACAAAAAAGAAAAAAAAACTTAAACTTCCAGATTGCATGCAGGAAAATTCTTGTGACATGACTACATTCTCTTTAAATTGGTGAAATCAGTAAATAAAATTGGGGATACATAAATTAAATTTATATATCGTTTAAAACTGATGATGATAACAAACTCTGATCACATTTCAGTTGCTTGCTTATCTTTTGGTTTATGTTTTTTCAGATGGGCAGTGATGATGATAACAAACTGATGGGGTTCAAAAGCAAGTATGCAATATTAAAAAATTAAATTTATAGAACGTTAAAAACTAATACCTGTTTGAAAATTTCTTTGTATCAGATCTGAGTTTAGTGTTCAAAGCTGCTTTTTTCAACTTCATTTTCCTCTCAAGGGCTGCAGCTGCTGTTATTGGCTTCCTTTCCTTTCCTCTCAAGGGCTAGGTAAGTTCTCTGCTATTTCTTCCAACTTTTTCTCTCTTCTTCTTCGTCTTTTTTCTTGCTGATGCTTTCTTTTTTTTATGCCATCGTGTTGGCTGCTGCTCTCTCCTTGGTTTCCTTTCTTCGTGCCTTTTTTTTGAGTTGAATGGAGTCCTGGTTGGCTGCTGCTCTGATTTTGCATACTGGCGGCAACAGTAATTTATCCTGATGTAGTGAGGGTTGTTTTATTGAGTGAAGTTTGAATGTAAACCTATTATTATTATGAATTTGGAGGGAGAATAGAATATTTCATCAGCTTAGATGTATTTGAATTTTGAATGTTTAAATTTTGAAGTCCAGCCGCTCATTTGTCATGTGTGAGCTGTGTTCTGCTACAGTTATACTCTACTGTTCAATTTACTGTTTGATGAACAGTGATTCTCTGATTCTCCTTTTTGTATAAAGGAGTAGATTATGCTTAAGTAGCTCAGAATTAGGTACTCCTAAAAATATGATGTGGCAGATGTTTTAAGAAAGTGTTTCTATATTTCATTGGGAGAACCAAACACAAATTTGGGAATCCAGTTTGAGCTACTTTCCTTATTTTCTGTCATTGACGCGTTTTGTAGCTGTCAGATACTTTCCAAGTTTTAAGAAAGTGTTTCTATATTGGATCAAAAGTTTGACTTGGAGGAGTTCTCACTTGATTATCGACCTGTCTACCTGACCGAAGTGAATGGATTACATTCACTTGAGCTTCATAGGATGAACTGCATCCTATGTCTTTAGGGTTGACCACGGGTTAACTCAGAATTTTTTTTTCTTTCTTTCACTCACGGCACTAGCTAGTTGACCAAGTTGGGATTCTAATCTAGCTATAGCTTGAATGTTGGAGTTGAGTATTTGTCCAATTGATTGCATGAAGGAATTCAGAGTGCTAGACGTTTGAGTCAACATATTCGTGGTTTGAGTGGATGCATTAATTATGGTTTCCAAACATCTTTCCAAGACATTGAGACGCTTATATTGATCTGGATTATGAGGAGTCTGAATTACAGCTTGATGAAGAGGAGACTGATTTTGATACGGTAGATTGGGTTGTTGAAATTGTGGATGAGAATTGAAAGGAACTGTGTTTCCCCTAGGAAAATGTTGAGTCGAAGCGGGAATGAAGTTTTGAGTTCCGGAAGAATTTTCTTGATTCCATGCAAAGTTGGAATGATTTCTCCAACCTGGATTGTAGGTTGGAAAAAATAGATCATTTCTAGGATGCTGAAATGCAACGTTCATCTGTTCTAATGCATTATTGTTTCCTAAGAGAGGGCATTCCTCTGAAACGTGGTTAGGAGACTGACAATTATGACATCCTGGGATAGAAACATGATTGATTTGAGTTGGAGCTCGTTCCTTAATTTCTAAGGCTTCTAACCTCCGTAGAATCATTGCCATCTTCGCTTCAGAAGCAATGTTTGACTCCAAGGAAAGACCACTAGACTTAGAATGAGGAACTGATTCGCTTCAGAAGCAATGTTTGACTCCAAGGAAAGACCACTAGACTTAGAATGAGGAACTGATGAAACCATGTCATCACAGTGTTCCCATTGCATTGTTTTCTCGGATAGACTCTCTAGAAATAACTGATGAAACCATGTCATCACAGTGTTCCCATTGCATTGTTTTCTCGGATAGACTCTCTAGAAATTCTCAAGCTTCGTCAGCATTTTTTCTCATGAAATCCCCGTGGCACATTGATTCTAAGGAAGTTTTTGCAGAATAATCTAATCCCTCATAAATTATTTGGCACAATCGCCATTTTTCTAAACCGTGATGAGGATATTGGATGAGAAGATCTTTAAATCGGTCAAAATACTTCTAAAAAGGTTCTCCCAGGACAACTTTAAAATTCATGATGCTGTTTCTTAGCTTCACCGTTTTATGGATAGGAAAAAATTTCTTAAGAAAAACGGTGATAAATTCCTCCCAAGTAGTGATGGAATTTACAGGTAAGTTATACAACTATTTTTTTACTTTGTTTTTCAGAGAAAATGGAATAAATCTGAGTTTAATCGCATCTTCTATTAATTCTCTCATTTTAATCATAATACACACTTCCTCAAATTCCGAGATAAAAATATATGCATCTTCTGTTTCATTTCCAAGGAATTTGGGAAGCATGTTTATGTAATGCGGTCTAAGCTCAAAATTTATTCTATTTGTTTCGGGGATCCTAATGCAAGAGGGGATTGCATTCCTAATGTGATAGCACATATTTTGAAGAACGGGTGGATTAGGATACGCCATTTCTATGATTAGTTCAAAGCGAATTAATCGATGTGTATTATCCCTAATCCACGGTTGCATACACCAAAATTATTTCTTTTTATACTTTTTTTTTATAAAAGTTAGTTTTCTTAATGAGAGAATGGAAAAAGAGTAAAATCCTAACTAAAACAAATCAAAATCAATCACTTTTCAATCACTCTAACTCTAGGGTTAAGCCTAACTCAACTAGACTAGTTCCTAACCAAAAATTCCTAAAGTGAAAAGATTAAAGTTTTACCCGGGTAGTTAGCCAGGTAAGGATAATACTAGAGGGTGATCAGAGATCAATTAAGTACCTCGTTCCTTGCGGAGCGCTTTACGCAATCCCTAAACATTACCTTAGACACCAACTAATCCAAGAAAACTTAAACCAGTTCACTTAAGGATTCTTTGTTCCATATTGAGCTCGAATCCTTAGGGCCAACGTCTAATGAGTTTTATTAGGCTTGGGTGGTGTAGTGAGGAATTAGTGATTTTTAGGCTAAGGGAAGGGTGATGAAATCTCTCACATTATCTTGAATATTAGGTTTTGCCCTTAAAAATATTTTTATGTGTGTGCCAAATCAAGATGCTCAAATCACTTGGTGAATTCCTACTAACAATATGAAATGCAACCCTATAAATTAAAAGCAACTAAAAAGGATGGAAAAGAAAAAAAATCTTTTTTAATTAGGGTTAACAACCAAACAAATGAGAAGGGGGAAATTGTTTGAATTTATTATCTTATTAGTAAATGTCAAAGTGGAGGGTGGATTTTATTATGGTCAATAAAAATAAAATCTTTTTTTAAGTCCTAATTGTCTCTAATTGTGAATAAGTAGCTAAAGGGTGGAATTAAAAATTCTAGAAAGAAGAGTTACCTACAAGCAAATCTTCAAATCCTATTTCTCCAATCCGCGATCTTCAAGCTCCAAGCGTTTCCTTCACAATAAACACACAAGTTAAAGAACCAAAATAATTAAAACCTACTTAAGCACCTTCCCCGGCAACGGCGCCAAAAACTTGATGCGACATAAACATGTACCAAAAAAAATATTGAAAGTGCACAACCGTGTCAAGTTATAGTATAAAGATATCGATCCCACGAGGAAGGTGTTTTGTATGAGAAAATATAAAATCGGTTCTTATGTTGTATATGTGACAAATAGGAGTGATGAGTGAATGTGATTGTGAAGAGATTAAGAATGTGATAGTGTGTAAATAGGCATAAAATGTAAGTGAGAGTGGACGTGACAATGAATGAATGATTTTCACAAGAAGAGATGAATAAAATCAAGAATCAAAAAGAAAAATCAAGAATAAAAATAAAATTCAAGAAAGTAAAGTCGGCGGATTCAATTAAAGATATAGGTAATCTAGAATTGAATCCACTTCTTAAAAATTGGTGATTCCCTAGAGGGTTCTAGCCTAAAGGCGAATCAAAGAAAATAAAAATAAACAAAAAGAAAAACTAAACCCAAGAGGGTTCTAGCCTCAAGGTGAATAGTGCAAGAAATTAAAATCTAACTACAAAATAATTTATAAGAATTAAATACAAGAAAATAAATCTACTCTATAAGCATGAAATAAATCTAAGGCAAGAGGGTTCTAGTCTCTTGGCTATTTAAACAAGAAAATAAAATCTAATTACAAGCATGAAAATAAATCTAAACTAATAAGAAATAAAAGAGAAATAAGAAAAACAAACCTTCAAATTAATCTCCATTTTCATCATCCAACAAAGAGAAGAAAAGAAAATTTTAAAGTGGTGAAATTTTTTTTTATTAATTGTAACAAAAAGTTATAAATTTGGAAGGTCTTCTCAATTAAGAGTAGCCCTCCTCTCCAAAAGGAGTTATAAAAATTTTCACACCCTTAACCCTCACTCTCTATCCCTATTTATAATAAACAATAATGAATGAGAGCCATTGGATGAAGACTTAAGTCCTAAGGAATCATTTTTAGCCTTTGAGCTTTTGGGCTTGGATTTTTGGGCCTTTTGCTTGTTGATTTTCCATTGAGCTTCTTGATTTTCCTTTGAGCTTTGCTTCATTTCTTCATGATTCATTCTTCATTGTTTTGGTTCTGGGCTTTTGCTTCATGGGCTTCTGGCTTGATTTTTGGATTGTTTATAATGCATACAAGAGGTAAGGCTTTGCTTCATGAGCTTTGGCGTTTTGGGCTTCATTAATTCATAGCTTGATTCTTTTGCTTTGGGCTTTTGAATAAATTTTCAATTTGATTTTCCAATGGGCTTCTTAATTTTATTTTTGCTTCATTTCTTTATTAAATCAAGGGCTTTTGATGAGAGATGAGATTTTTTGGAATTTATTCTTCATTAACTTGTAATTAAAGATAAAAATAATTATTAGTGATATATTTATTTATAAAAAATAGATAATGAGGATATAAAAATTGTAATAAAATGTAATTATCAAGGAGCTATGAGTAGGCAAGCACTTTGCCAAGGGAGCAGGCAGAATGCATTGCATTGAAGGACTATTTGCTCAACGACCTATTCACCTTAAACCCTCTATGGCTCCTACCTTCATACTTAATAACATCGGCTATCATACTTTCGTAAGAGGTTGCATCCTCCTTTTGACTGATTCAATGTAATCCTAGGGTTATACTATTATTTTAATTATTAGTAATGTTTGGCTTAACTATGTGTTTAGTCCTTGTGCATGTTTTTTATAACCCTAAGCATGACTATCATACATCAGACCTCTTTCTACAGTTATGTCGAGACGAGAGCATAGAGAGGCACTTCACGGTTAGTCATACATTGCAGCAGAATGAAGGTGACAGAAAGGTTGAATCGGTTTTTACTGGAGAAGATCTGATACTTATTGTCACGGAGTGGTTTAGAGAAGATCTTTTGGGCTGGAATACTTACATATGCGAGCCACCTCATTAATAGGCTGCCTTCATCTGCGATTGAGTGGAAAACCCTATGAAGATGTGGTCGGACAGCCAACACAGGACTATGATTATATCAAGGTATTTGGGTGTCATGTATTTTATCATGTGAGAACAGATAAATTAGAACCTCGACCTAGGAAGGTCATATTTGTAGGATTTAAGTGTGGTGTTAAGGGATACAAGCTATGAGATCTAGTTGATAGGAAGGTTATGCTGAGTAGGGACGTCACATTCGATGAGGCTTCTATCTTAAAGCTTCACAGCTCTCATCAGGTGGAGAGCGACCCAACGGAGGAGATATCACAGGTGGTGTAGATCGATGCAGCTCCACATTATTCAGATAGTACAGTATTCATTAGAGTGCCGACTAATGTGATGTCAGGCGAGCATGGCGATAACGAGGAGGATACGGGTATAGTTGTGCAAGATCAGGGATCGACGACTCAGGTTCAGGATTTTATTATGGTTCGGAGACAGATGAGAGACATACGAATACCAGCATAGTATACCGACATAGTAGTGTATATGCACTTCCGGTGGAGAGTATCGATGAGTTGGTGCCTACTATATTCAGAGAGGCTGAGCAGAGTTCGGAGGTTAATTCGTGACAGGTAGCTATACAGGAGAAGATGGAGTCTCTTCACAAGGATGATACATGGGAGCTTGTTGAGCTTCCAAAGGGGAGGAATAAGGTAATTGGTTGCAAGTGAGTATACACGAAGAAGGAGGGCATTGAAGGCACTCCAGTGAAGTTCAAGGCTAGGTTGGTTGTGAATGACTATGCACAGAAGAAAGGTATTGATTATAATGAGGTTTTCTCTCCTATGGTAAAGCATTCTTCGATTCAGATTTTGCTAGTTTTGGTGGCACAGTATGGATTGGAGTTAGATCTGTTGGATGTGAAGACGATATTTCTTCATGGTGATCTTGATAAAGAAATATATCCTCAGCCATTAGGATTCCGAGCTGCAGGGAAGGATAACTTTGTTTGCAGGTTAAAGAAATCGCTATACGGTTTGAAGTAGTCTCCTCAACAGTGATATAGGTGATTCGATAGATTTATGATCGGTCATTCGTACGCTCGGAGCTAGTTTGATCATTACGTATATTTTTCGCAAGTTAAAAGGAGGTGCGTACATCTATTTGTTGTTTTATGTTGATGACATGTTGGTTGCCTCTATTTCCATGTCTGCTATAGATGAGTTGAAGATTCAGCTTTCAAATGAGTTTAAGATGAAAGATTTGGGTGAGGCTAAGTGCATTTTGGTGATGAAGATTGATAGAGACAGAGTTAAGAGCAAAATTTGTTTGACACGGGTGGCTTATTTGAAGAAGGTTCTACAATGGTTTAATGTTAGCATTGATACGAAGTCAGTGTTGGCCTTCTTGTTTTGATGATGATTTACAAACAATTTACTTCTAATGTTGTTTGTCTAGTGTTTGCCTTCTTGTTTTGATGATGATTTACAAACAATTTACTTCTAATGTTGTTTGTCTAGTGTTTGTGTTTTCGTATTTATTCTAGGCAAACAACGTTGTTGGAGGATGGATGGATTGCGCCATAACGACAATATCAACTGGAGGTTGGCGGAATTGTGGAGTGAAGCAACATACAATTCAAGTTCAAGATCTACGTTTAGCTTCATCCGCACAGTCTACCAAGTCAAGCCTATTGAAGATCAAGATCAAGCTTTGGTATATTTAGTTTAGGTTTATATTATGTGTGTTTCTATGCATATATATAGTTATATATATACATACATGTGTTTTGAGTTTTTATGATTATATATATGAAATTATATATTTCATATTTTCTATTGTGTTTTTGAAAACATTGCATAGAATATGCAATTTCGTGAAAATATTATATTTTTAGTTTGTAGACTTGAATATCAGTTTATACGTGTTTTACTAAGTCTATAAAAACATTTCACAAAGTTTCAAAAGTTGGTTTATGTCAAAACATCAAGATTCAAGTATCTCATATTTTTATGTTTTGGACTAGTTTGTAAAATAATGATATTTTTCATTTGGGAAGTCCTTTTTGATAAGCAGTCATTGTAGCATGTTTATTATCATGTCTACAATCATTCCCCAAAGTTTTACATTTTTTGGAATTTATTTGATATTTTTAAACAGGGTTTTAAAATCAGCTTTTTGAATATGTCAGATTTCGGTCGACCGCACCGGTCGACCGAACCTGAGGTCATAAGTTCACTGGGCGACAGAGAGCTGTCGGTCGACCGATGAAAATTTCCGGTCGACCGACGAATTTTCCGATCGACCGACGAGTGATTTTTCTGCTCCCAACGGCTAGTTTTTTGACCGTTGCCTTGGGGCTGTTTTTGTCTTTTGACTTGGGTTTTTACTGAGATTCTTTGAGGGTATAAATACCCCATTGCTGATGTCTTTTCAAGTTGATTAAGGGAGTTTAAAAACAAGCCAAGAAGTTTTTAAATAAGGGTTTAAACAAGGGTTTGAGTTTGTTTCAGTTTGGGGTTTACTGTTACAAAGAGGAGTTTGCATCACCAGTTGAGGATTTCATCTTCAATATCTTCTCATCCTCTCTTTGTGTTTATAGAGAAGTTTTCTAACTCTTTTCTCTAGCAATTTCATTATTGATTTTCATATATTAATTATTGCTAGTTTTCTATTTGGGTTAGATTTGATTTTATCTCATTGTTACACTCGCACCCACTTTGAGCTTATTGTATTTACATTCATAATATATTAGGGTTGTGAGAGTTGTAACATTGAGTGTGGGCTTTCTTGAGCTTATTGTATTTACATTCATAATATATTAGGGTTGTGAGAGTTGTAACATTGAGTGTGGGCTTTTATTGTGTTCTCATCCATATTAGAGAACAATTTATATTTGTTACATTGTGAGATTGTTAGGTTTTCGGTGAGCTAGAAACCGAGTGTGTGGTGAAGTTTTCGGTGAACTAGAAAACCGATTGTGAGGAGTGACGTTGATCGGTGAGCGTTGAAAACCGATACTGTGAGGTGTAAACGTTGTTCGGGTGAGCGTAGAAAACCCGGTTGTGATAGTGGATTTCTCCCCGGGAGTGGGGAGCGGAGACGTAGGACGGAAGGTCCGAACTCCGTGATCATATCTTGTGTTTGAGTGTGCTTTGGCGTTTATTTATACTTGTGTTTATATTTCTTATCGCCATTGTCATTAGCTCATTATTTATATGATCCACTATCTTGTTTCATATTGTTTACCATTGTGTTAGTTTATATATCCTTGCATATATTTCTATCATATAGCATATCTCATTGCTAGGATACATCCCTTAGTGTATATTGCATATTCTTGCACATAACTCTTTGTATATCTATCTTGCAAGAATACATTTGTTAATTAGTTTTAAATTGGCATAAAATCGGATTAGATTAGCATAAGACCCTAATCACCCCCCCCCTCTAGGGTCTAACAGTCGGTTGGTGTACCTTTGGGAGACCATTTAAAGCTTTCAGCTGACCTTTTACCAAAGATAGTTAAATATCAAGAGTTGATGTCGAAGACTCCATATGCGAGCGTGGTTGGGAGCTTGATGTACGCGATTGTATGTACGAGACTGGATTTGTCACAGGTGGTGAGCATGGTTTCGAGATATATGCACGATCCAGGAGTGAATCATTGGGACGTCGTGAGATGGATTTTCTGGTACATTAGAGGTACTCTCAATCTTGGTTTGGTTTTCGAGCTGGACACTAGAGGTAGGCAGTTATGTATTGGTTATGTTGATTCGGATTATGTCGGAGATTTGGATAAGCGTTGGTCTATGACGGGGTATGTGTTTACTTTGACCCGTACGTCAGTGTGTTGGAGATGCACCTTACAGTTAACGGTGGCTTTGTCTACAACGGATGCAGAGTATATGACGATTATAGAGGCTGTGAAGGAGGCTATTTGGCTTCGGGGACTTTTGAAGGAACTTTGTATATTGCAGAGAACCGTCACTATTTTTTATGATAGCATGAGTGCTATCTATTTGGCGAAGAATCAGGTTTTTCATGCGAGGATGAAGCACATTAACGTTCGTTATCACTTTGTTCGGGTTGTTCTTGAAGATGATGATGTGGAGATTATGATGGTCCACACGAAGGATAATCCGATGGATATGCTCACTTAGGTGGTTCTGAACAACAAGTTTGATCATTGTCGAAACTTGTTGTATATTCGTGTTTGTTGAGGCCGTTGACGGCCATTTAGATGAACTACGAGTGGCTTGATCTCTTAGGAGATGGACTACGTAGGCAGTCAATTTGATGCAATCGGTTTGATGTGTTGATACCAATATTTGAAGATTGTTCGCATTCTCATTTGGGTTCCCGACTTGTTATGGATTGAGTTCGTTGTCGCCACTTCGCACTGGATGTAACAAGTGAGACATTTTGGTTGGTCTTGGTGTCGGCTCAGTTTTGGGAAAACGTTCGCCGATGTGGAGAATTGTAGAAACGACGATGAAGTTCAGGAGAAAACAAGCTAGAGGTTTCACGATCGACCGCGGGTGGCACGATGGTCGATCGCAAACGTGCACGAAACAGGAGTAGGTCTTTGGACATTTGGTGGTCGACCGCGATGGGTTCTGCAGTCGACCGCGCCTAAACCCTAGAGACAATTTGGTCTCTGGATTTCTGGCGGTCGACCGCAAGATGGGCTCGGCGGTCGACCGCGTAGCGGGTATTGGGCTGTTTTGTTTGGTATTGGGCTGATTTGTTTCCTGCTCGTTTTCTGATTGGGTTTTGATATAAATTAGAAACACTCGTTTCTAGGGTAAAGAGATGAGAGTTTAAACAGAGATTTGAGGTTGTACTGAGCATATTGATAGGGAGAACTTGTGAGCAAGGAGAGAGCTCTGGTTTAGGGTTTATTTGTGAGTTTTGTACTCTTCTTGATTTAGTGGAATCTCCACATCCTCTCCTCGTAGACGTAGATAAATTGCCGAACCACGTATATTTCTGTGTTTACGATTGATCTGTCGTATTTTGGTTGGATTGTGCTCGTGTTGGTTTTGGTAATCTTCTCTCGTGCTTACGACTCATTTGGTGTATGAGCATGCTTCCGCATAGGCGCGCAATATTGTCAACCTTCATACAACATTGTGCAAAGTGACGGTGCAACTTAATAACTAGTATGTTACTAAGTCCTCAAAGATGCAACCACAAAAACTTAGAAAATTAGAGGCTAAAGTAATCAATAAAATATTGCTATTTAGTAATGTTGGGAAATTTAGTATTCCCGCCTAATACAATATGCGCAACTCGGATGAAGAGTACAAAACCCTCTCCCAATGATGTAATCTTTTGCACGGATGAAGACTACAAAACCCTCGTCTCTCGCACAATATTATTGAATCAGGTTACGTCCTCTGCTAACCCTAGATTACAAGAATATTGACTCTCTCTCTTCTCTGTTTGGTTTTTCCTCCAACAATAGAAGAATATATATAGGGAAACCAAAACCCTATATCTAGCCTAACTTTCTAATTAGAATAAGATTCAAACTCCTAATCATGATGGAACTCAAACTCCTAATCATGAAGGCTCCCAACAAGTAATAGAAAAAAAAAATCTTTTGGTTTGTCAAGTCTTGTTTATCTCTATATTACCCATATCCTCTTGAAAATTGAATTTAACATATCATGAATATATAGAGGAAGGAAATTATGGTGTATATATATTCATGAGATAAAAAAGCACGTACGCTCTTCATAACCTTAATTGCATTGTATCTTTAGCGCATTCAATGATTGTATTAACGAGGATTAAACCTTTCATTCTTTTGTCACGTTTTGAATGTTCTCATTAGAACCTCTATCCTGATGCGCCAATGAAGAAAACTAGCATATGGACAAAGAAATAGTAAAAGAACTGAATTTTTCCAAAGTTAGAAGAAAGATAAGTTAGAAGTAAGTGCATGAACAAGAAAAAGAGTATGCATAATATTTGTGTGCATTCTATGGTCCCCTCTTAGGACAAATATGTTAGTCAAAATACAATCCTTACCTTTACCTTCTCCTTCCACCTCAGAGGTAGAATTGTTCTTGCTTCAAACAAAATGCATAGTTTGCATGCATGTGCTTTCCCATCTAATTCTAAATATGCGTAATACTTGTGTACATTATATGGTCCCCTCTTAGAACAAATATGTTAGTCAAAATATAACTCATATCTTTACATTCTCCTTCCACCTCAGACTCTGAGAGGTAGAATTGTTCTTGCTTCAATCAAAATGCATAGTTTGCATGTGCATGTGCTTTTCCATCTAATTCTACTTCTAAATCTATTTTACATGATAATATACAAAAAATTGTTACTCTAGACATTGTCTCCAAACTCCTAGGTTTTGGCTATAAGTGTGACTAGAAATTTTCATGGATGAAAAGCTTGGCTTCTCTCTTTAGAGTTCGTTCGATTCAATATTCAACAAATTAAAAAGCACCTTTTCCTTAAACTAAAGTGTACTATAAAAGTGTTCTTGTGTAAGGAGCCAAGGAATGGCAGCAGAGCTTCGAAACTATTTAGGATGTAGTTTTTTTGGCTGCCATTCCATCCCCTCTTTTTGTAGTCATCAACGGCCGGTTAGGTTCTCAGGAAGGGAAGGAGACACAGAAGATGCTGTTTCGAGGGTGACGACCAGAGTCCGCTCCCCTCCGACAACATCTTCTTGTGGTGCCCTACCTATCCACATTTTCATAGTTTTTTTTGTTAGCTCTTTATACCCCTAACTTACTATAATATATAAATATATTGAACATGGTATCTCACCCTGCTTTCTGTTTCAAAAAAAAAAGTGTACTATAAAAGTAATTTAATTGCTAAATTTGAAGTGAGATGTTTTCGAGTGGAGTTTGATAAACGAAGAAGAATTTGTTGAGCAAAAGTTGTAATCTATTCTCTTCATGAATCATGAATATATACAAGTTACATTGTACAAATATGGTAAGGAATAATATAATTATTCCAGCATATTCTCTATCTTAATAAGGTATATAATCTCCATATAATTTCCTAATATATTCCTAACACCCCCCGTCAAACTCATGGTGGATCAAACACCGAGAGTTTGGAAAGTAGAAATTTGTGACGCTTGGAGGTGTGAGCTTTGGTGAAGAAATCAGCAAGCTGAAGCTCAGAAGAAACATTGATAGAGAGATCGTCTTAGTCTTTGAAAAGTGATGCCGTATGAAATGACAATCAATCTCAATGTGTTTTGTGCGCTCATGAAATACTGGATTGGTAGCAATCTTTATTGCACTTTGATTATCGCAATAGAGAGGAGTCGGGGAGAGACAATCAATACCCATGTCACGTAGAAGCTGTCGCAACCAGATAATCTCAGAGGTAGTATTTGACATAGATCGATACTCCGCTTCGGCACTAGATTTTGAGACGACATCTTGCTTCTTAGCTCGCCATGATATAAGAGTATCACCAAGAAATACACAAAAACCGGTAATAGATCGACGATCACTAATATCACGGGCCCAGTCGGAGTCAGAGAAGGCACGCAGTTGTAGCTTTGATGTTGAGGAGAACAAGAGAGCTCTAGATGAAGTGCCACGAAGATAGCGTAGAATACGAAGTACAGCAGCATAGTGAGCTGATGTAGGAGACTGAACAAATTGACTCACCACATGAACAGCATAAGCAATGTCTGGTCGGGAAATAGTGAGATACACCAAAGCACCAACAATTTCACGATACCGAGTGGGATTTTCCAAGGGTTCTCCTGTATCAGGTGCTAGTTTTTGATGGAGCTGAATAGGTGTGTCAGCGATCTGATCATCGGTCAACTCAGCTCGAGCCAAAAGATCAGAAGTGTATTTTTGTTGAGAAAGAAGATATCCTCGTGGTCCATATGCAACTTCAAGTCCTAGAAAATATCGAAGATGCCCAAGATCTTTCATCTCAAATTTTTCATGCAGAGAGGTCTTCACATTATTCAGAAATGAAGGATCACTGCCAGTAATGACCATATCATCAACATAAAGAAGAAGAATAGTGCGTCCTCGACTAGATGTATGAACAAACATCGCATGATCAGCCTCACTCTGAATAAAGCCCATATTAAGTACTGCAGAGCTAAATTTCTCAAACCAGGCTCGAGGAGCTTGTTTTAGGCCATATAATGCACGGCGAAGATGTAAATCCTCGAGCAACTAGACGAGCCTTGTACCGATCTATTGTACCATCTGAACAGGTTTTAATTTTATAAACCCATTTGCAACTAATTGGAACTTTTCCTGGAGGTAATGAGACAAGATCCCAAGTACCAGTCTTTTGAAGGGCGGCTAACTCTTCCTCCATAGCTGCTTGCCACTCAGGAGAAGAAGCAGCCTGACGATAAGATGTAGGCTCATGATGCGAATGAATGGCTGTCAAGAAGGCATGAAAAGCAGGAGTAAAAGATGAAGAAAGACAACCAAAGAATTGTTTTGCCTTACGAATACGGAAAGGATAGCGACGATCAGCTAGTGAAGAATCATCATCCGGGGACGAGTTTGAATGGTCAGTAGGTGAGACTGGAACATGTACACTTTGGTGATCATCAGAGGATGGAGATGGAGAGGAAGGTGATGAATCTACTGGAATCGAAGGTGTGGTAAGCTCAAGAAATGAAAGATCAACGGAAGTAGGTGATGTATTATTGTCATTGAGGGATTGTCTAGAGTAATATGAAAGGTTCTCCAAAAAGGTCACATCTCGGGAAATACGGAGTCTCTTTTTAATGGGATCATAACATCGATATCCTTTGTGCTCAAGACTGTATCCAAGAAAAACACAAATCGCAGAACGAGGGGATAATTTATCTCTTTCATGAGATGGTAATAGAACTAGACAAGTACAGCCAAACACACGAAGATGTGAATAAGAAGGACGACGGGATGTTAATTTTTCAAATGGTGATATGTCAGAAAGAACTGAAGAGGGCATCAAATTGAGAAGGACGACGGGATGTTAATTTTTCAAATGGTGATATGTCAGAAAGAACTGAAGAGGGCATCAAATTGATGAGATACACAGATGTAGCAACAGCATATGGTGATATGTCAGAAAGAACTGAAGAGGGCATCAAATTGATGAGATACACAGATGTAGCAACAGCATTAGCCCAAAATTGTTTAGGCATGGAACTAGAGATGAGTAATGATCTTGTAGTCTCCATAATATGACGGTGTTTTCTTTCTGAAACACCATTTTGCTGATGTGCATAGGGACATGAAAGCTGTGAGAGAGTACCCTGATCAGCTAGAATTCGACGAAACTCATGAGAGAGATATTCACCACCAGAATCAGATCGAAAAGTTTTAATAGTAGTGCCAAACTGAGTTTTGATCATAGTAGTGAAATCTTTATAAATGTGAGGTAGAGATGAGCGGTGATGCATAAAATAAACCCAAGTGTAACGAGAAAAGTCATCAATAAAGATAAATTTATTACCATTACAAGACGACAAGGGGGCTGGGCCCCAAACATCCGAATGTACGAGTTGAAAAGGAAAGCTACTTTGAGACTCACTAAGAGGATAAGGTTTAGTGACGTGTTTAGATAGTTTACATCCTATACAAGTAGACATACTTGAAATGGGATAACTACCCAAAACGCCATTATTTGAGAGAAAGCGAAGACGATCAGTAGATAAGTGACCTAATCGATGATGCCAAAGGTCTCCTGTGGAAAAAGCATCATTGCGAGTGGTGATAGAGTGTACGGCTGCGGAATGGGTGATAGAAGTGGATGGTAGTGTTAGACGATCCATAATGTAAAGTCCATCACGCCTATGACCCTGACCAATCAAGGCTCCGGTCTGACGATCCTGCACATAACAAGAAGTAGAGTCAAAAACCACAATACAATTATGATCAGTTATTTGACTAACTGAAAGTAAATTCAATGAAAGATGTGGTATGTGTAAAACAGATGGAACAGATAAGCGACCAGTAATAGATCCCTTATGTGTAGCAGAGAGAGAAGAGCCATTTGCTGTAAAAACATTGACTTGTGAAGGTAAAAGTGAAGGAGAGGATAAAACAGATGAATGTGGAGTCATATGAAATAAAGCACCAGAGTCTAGTATCCAAATATTTTTCGGTATACCTGTGGGACCAGAGGTAGTGGAAAAAGTATGACCAGAGATACCAAATGGAGAGGGTGTCGTGATACTTGGAGCAGCAACCGGAGAGGAGATAGAGGTGCCCCCCCCCCTGAAGCATCTTGATCAATTGTGGCACAGAAAGAGTAACACTCGAAGTAGATTCCTCAGGAGCAGTAGAACACTCATCAGCAAAAACTTTAGCACCAGAAATTGCAACAGTAGCAGTGGATCGTTGACGAGGATGTCGGTTTTCAGCTTGTTGTCGCTTAAAACAATTTTGGATGATATGTCCAGGACGACGACAATACCGACAATAATTATTCCTTTGTTTGTTAGAATAGACTTTGGTGGCACATGCACAAGCTGCACAAGTTTGACATAAAGGTTCCTCCATTATTGCAAGTTGGCGCCATTGAGCATGCATAAAGTTATAAAATTCTTGGATAGATCGCTCATCTTGTTGAGCAAGAGAGAGTTCTTGATAGACAGAATATGAGCGAGCATGACTAGATTGTTGATAAAGTCCTTGCAATTGCCGCCACATGGCAAGTGCAGTCTGGAGGCTAACAAGTTGCATGCGTATGTCAATCTCTACGGAGGAAGAAATAATGCCACGTGCTCGGCGGTCTGCAAGAGCCCATGCCGCTGTTTGCTTAGCATCAATTCCAGATTCAGGAGGCGGCGTGCCATCAATATGACTCGTGAGATCAAGAGCATCAAAAAGAAGTTGCACAGAAATCGACCACTCACGGTAATTGGTCCTTGTGAATTTCACATCAAGCTGAGGAAACTTCTCAATAAAGTTTGCAGCCATGTTTAAAATTAAAACCCGAAGGTTTAGAATAAAACCCGAAGGTTAGGATGAAACCCGAAGGTTTAGAATAAAACCCGAAGGTTTAGAATAAAACCCGAAGGTTAGGATGAAACCCGAAGGTTTAAAATAGAACCCGAAGGTTTAGAATAAAACCCGAAGGTTAGGATGAAACCCGAAGGTTTAAAATAGAACTAACCGAAGGTCAGTTAAAATAAAATAGAACTAACCCGAAGGTTAGTTAAAATGAACCCGAAGGTAAATTTATTAATCAGGCCCAACAACAGGAAGGCCCAAACCCAATCAAAAATAAACAAAGGCCAATATAGTAACCAGGCCCAACAAAAAAAAAAAAAGAAGGCCCAAACCCAAAAAAATAAAACAGCAGCAGATGCCCAAATATCAAATGTTCTCTCTCAGCCTCTAATCTCTCTCAGCCTCTAATCCCGAAGGTTCGTTCGCTGCGTTCGCTGCGCCTCCTCGTTCGCCGGAGATCAGGAAGAGATTCGTCGATCTAGGGCTTCGTCAACGTTCGCCAACGTTCTAGAGAGGTTCTAGGCGGCGGCAAGAGTCGGATCTAGGGCTTTGCTGATAGATCTCGACGGCGGCGGAATCGGAGTCAGATGGATCTGAGTCTACTAGATCTCGACGGAGCAGAGGTGAGCCGAAGGAGCAGAGGTGACGGAGCAGAGGTGGGTCGACTAGATCTCGACGGAAACCCCACAACCAATCTTGACTGGCTCGGTGGCGCTGAATTGAGGCGGCGAGGTTGGGGTCGATGCAGGAGAGAATTGACGGCGAGGGTCTGTGATGAGGGCCAGTGGGTTTGGATTAATTTTGAGATTATTGCTCTGATACCATGATAAACGAAGAAGAATTTGTTGAGCAAAAGTTGTAATCTATTCTCTTCATGAATCATGAATATATACAAGTTACATTGTACAAATATGATAAGGAATAATATAATTATTCCAGCATATTCTCTATCTTAATAAGGTATATAATCTCCATATAATTTCCTAATATATTCCTAACAGAGTCAATAAGGAATTTGCATATCCATACATGTTCACATGCCAATATCAACACGTGATGTCTAAAAATAGAAATGTTATGAAAGAAAGGCAATCGTGTAGAATATGGATACTATCAAACTATTCCTATAGGAGAAGGGTGGTTTCTACTATAGAAAATGTCAGTACAATTTGAAACTAACCCTCTATATAGATTGTTCTATTCTATGGGGATGTTATGAATAGAATCCTTACTCATATTAATCAAGCCGTCATATTTGCCCACAAATTCTAATTTTGACAATGATACAGTAACCTTGTACATTATTAAAAAAATCAATTATGTGTTATTTTACTCCTACAGGTGCATTTTAAAATTTTGATCTTTTTTTGTTTGATTTTGAACCTGAGATTGATACATTTAGAATCAATCTGAAAGTTCACACTTTCTTCAATAGCTAAGCGTACTAATACTTGGAATGATAATGTATGAATGTTACAAAGTTCAATATGCTTGTGAATATGAGGTGATCCGTGATCGTATTATAACATAATAAAATACAACCGAAGAAGAGGATTTGCTTGTGAAATATTTGGATTAATTAGAGACAAATTTTATTCTTTGTTACTTAATTACTCTCGTAAGTTCAATTTAACTTGTTCTTCAGGTAGCCTTTGATTACATGCATGTGCTTAACAAAGATTATAAAAGTTAGTTCAAATTGGGCCCCGGTTTCAGTGGGAAAATGAATTGCTTATGTACAGTTTTTTTTTTTCGATGAATGAAATTGTTTATGTACAGTTGATAGCAGGATTGTTTCTTGTGTCGGAGTTCATATTTAATTTGTTGGTTAAATTAAGAGGGTTATTGATGTCTGCTCTGATCCTGACCCGGGTTTAATTAAACGGTCCACAAAGTGCTCCCAGACTTAATTGGACCATGCATTTGTGCACATGATAGCCGTGCGAAAGGGTAGACCAATTTAACTGGAAATATATTCATCCATGTGCAGTATCTTTTATTCAAAAAGAAACATCAAACATAGTACTCTTTTTTCTACAACTGGCCATTAATGCATCCGAAAAATCAAAATCTAACATGTCCTAAATCAAATTCAATTCTAAGCACACAGCTTTGCATTCATATATATTTGAACATCGTATGACGCATGAGTATCTTGACCATTCGGTTTGCTCAAGTATATATGGACATCTACCAGTGAGAATGTAACAGATGGTTGTACGATTCTAATTAATATGGCTTTCACCGTTTTGAGTTCGAACCAGACTGTGTTATCCGGAAAAGAAAAAACATCTAATGGAAAACTAAGATCGGTTTACGCTTCATCTGGGGCACGTTGTTAATTCTATATTTGGCATTTGGAAAGTAACATTAATATTAAATATTGAAAATTTGAGTTCTGAATATGAATTTTCAAAAATATCTTATTAACATGCATGTTTGCGTAACAAATATCCTCAGTACTTTTGTATCTATTTCTACTAGTTAATTAAATCCCTAGATTATAGTTTAAAAGATGGGATGTAATTCTTAATTTGTTGATCATTAGTAAAATCTCGTTAGATCTCTGTATTTCCGCGATATATATGTTTCTCTTCCTCGTTCTTTCTTTTGCTCCGCCATGTTAGCTAACAAGTCATCCGTCAACTTACTGTAGTGGCCTTGTAATATGCATGTGCATGGTAAGACATCTCGCTCAAACCAACGAGGCTTGAAAATGTTTCGTAAGTCAAGGCAAAAAGAGCCAAAATGAGTGAATCTATTGAGAAATTTCAAATTTGCGTTGCAATTTTTTTTTCTTCGTATAAAAATGTGTGTGTATATATGTATGTGTATATATATATGTCATACATGCAAAAGGAACAAGTGTCATTGCTAGGGGTGGAAACGAACCAAATATTTAATTAACAATTCGGTTAATATTCGTCCAGATATTCGGTCCTATTCGATCTGACAGTTCATTTAATACTAAATGAATATATTTCAGTATTCGACTTATAAACAAATAAAATTTAACTAAAGGTATATTCGATTCGGCTGATTATTAACTATTCGATAACGTTTTTGATGTTAATCCTATTAATTAAACTTGTTACAAATATTATCCATCAAACTATTTATTACAACTTCTAACCCATATATAAATAGACTTGTTAGAGGACCTACGGTTTTCATCATCCCTTCCACTTTCCGCCTCCAAGTCCAACCGAGTATCATATTTCTCTCTCATTGCGGAGCCTCCCTCTTCCCCGCGAACATCCGTCTCCTCCCTCCTCACGGACGACTCTCACCTTTCTCTCCGAGGTACCTGCGCATCCTTCTCTCTCTTCCAGACGACCGTCCCTCCAAATCGCTGACGATCGCTCATCCTCTTCCTCCCCGTCTGTTTTTGTTATTGTATTGCCTCTTCGTCTTCCCCCTCCCCCGACGACCGACAAGCCATGCGTCCCATCCCATGCAGGCATGTACACCTCGTGGGCCTTCCCCACCGATAAAAAGTTCCAACCCCGATTTCCCTTTTTGTGTTTAGAAACAAAAATTGTTAATCGAATAGTTACTGAGCATATATCAAATAGTTGATGAATAACTTGATATCAGAACATGAAATATTGTAAATCTAATGTTCGCGAATAGTAACTGAACACGTACACAACTAAACGAAGCGAATTCAAATTCTAAATATTATTCAAGTCGAATTCGAACACGAATTCGAATTCGAATAAGGCACTATTCGTTCAAATTGTGCCTTATTCGTTCAAATTAATTCGAATTCGAATAAGGCACTATTCGTTCAAATTGTGCCTTATTCGTTGCAGGGGAACAGAATGGTCTGTGGCGTTCGGCACCGACATCATATCCGAGCGATGAAGGACAAACCAGGCCATCAGATAAGCGTACGGGAGCTCCACCTTAAGCGTGGGAATCTGACCTGGTAAATCGGTCTCCTTCCGTGTGAACGCACTGGAAAGCTGTCGAAGTCCTCGGTGAATATTAGCCACCATCACCGGAAGAAGTGAGAGTTCCTTCTTATAGGCGAGCTGAACTGCTGGGTAAAGTACCTCCAAGGGCAAGGCGTCGCCAGACTGATATGGAACCACGCACTTTTTCAACCAGATAGCAAGAAAGCCAGCAAGAAGTGTCATTGGTCGAATTGGTGCGGTAGCGTGCCACAAGAATGACTTGAACTTGGTCTTCGCAGGAAAGCCACCCTCAGGACCGCCGGTGGTGTAAGATTGAGCGCCGATCTTCTTCAGTAGACTGTTCACCTCTGAAGGAGTGAATGGGGCCAGCTCACAAATATCCTCGCCATGAGTGCTCTCCAGATTCTTGAACAAGTAGTTCGCAAATTGTTTCAGACTCACACATACCTTGGTCCTCTTTGCTAAGGGCTCCGACTGTGCCAAAGCAATATGGTAATGACAAGTGAGGTCCCATAGAGTCTCATAACGGTCAGGCATGCGATCTTTTAATTGGCTCAACTCATGACTGGAAGGAAAGTACTCCTGGTATAGCATCTGTCCCATGGACAAGCCAGAAATCCTGTGCATCTCGTGAAGAGCCAAGCCTAACTCCCCCTGCCGGGTCAGAAAAGTGTTCGAGTCTGGATTATATAGCTCGAACAAAGCACAGAAATGTCTCAAACTGACAGGCAAGCCATACACGGTGGCACGAACGGCTGCATACAAACTGCAAGCATGCAACTCCTCGCCCCATCGGCTCAAGACGTATGTCGTCATGCGGCTCCACCAAGACTTGTCCGAAGAGTGGACCCAACCGTAAAACCTGTGACGTGTCGCTGGCATCTCCCGTCCCAGAACAGCGAGACGATTCCTCAAGGTGGAAGCGGTAGCAAGGAACTCGTTACGTGGTGGTTCGTCCAGCCCCAATACACCAGGACGCAATCCGGTAACACGACTTCTGCACGAACCAGGAACCGCCGAATGAGTGATATAGCCGCAATGGACACTCATATGATCCTCTGTCAAGCGCCACGACATCTCCCGTGTCACAGCCTGACATCTGAGCTCAGTCAATGAACGATGCCGAGGAATCTCCGGCAAGTATATGAAGCCATTGCCGGTCTTGTGAAGCCAATGCTCAGCACCAATGAATACGGCTTCTGGGTCATCGACAGAATCACCAAATAGGAAATCGCTCTTTCGAAGAGGCTGAGTAGAGCTGGCGTCCTTCACAAAAGGCGCATCTGTGATTAGCTGGCGAATAGCTCGATGACCACCTTCCCTCACCACTTGGGCAACCTCAGTCGACGTGTCCGAAGCAAACTGAGGGGTAGCTGGAATAGGGGAAGGATCGTTGGAGTTCGAATAATGCTCGCCACGCCGTCCATATATTGCGTGGGACGGGAATGATCCAGAAGGGTACCCCACTGCAAAATAGACAGTTAAACACTGGTTAGTCTCGATTATAAAAGGAAATTGAACTCATCTTACAAATAGCTAAGATAGAGTCATTGCCTTATAAAGGGTGAGACGATTTGGCCACATTGTGCAATCACAAAACAGGGTATGTCGACAACATATCCCTGCCTTATAAAACGCAATGTAGTGTCAAATCGCCCCCTTTAATTTTGAGATATGGTTTTGACCAAGCAAAACATATCTTTGAAGCGTCGATCCTCACCAAGGAGAATCAAGGCTCTTCCCGATTGCCTCGCCAAGGAGAACAACGTGGGGTTTAAAAAAGGGTCAATTTACAAATTTATAAGAAAAAAAAGGGTTTATTTGCAAAAAGTAGCTCACCAGCATAAGAGGGAGGCGCGCCATCAACCGACATGGCAGGGGAACGACCTCTCGAGGCGCGAGACATGACGGCCTGCAAAATAACTCAAAGGGTTAGATTCAAAAAATAATTTCAGCCCTAATTTTTGCATAAAAACCCCTCAAAATTGCATTTTTACCCCCCTGAAAGATTAGCTCGAGGCATCAAATCACACCCTCAAATGCATGAATTAAATTGAGCATGAAAAAGATCCAAATTGTGGAAGATTTACCTGAAGAAAGGCTCGAGATCCAATAAAAAATGTGATCTTTAAGGAAACTTGAACCACGCGCTCGAGGGGCCTGAGAGAAATTCCAAATATGGAGTTTTTGAGTGATTTTTCAGTCCAAGATCCAAAGGAACCCTAGATCTAGGATAACTATCAAGGTTTCAAGGCGAATGGAAGCTTGAGGGAAGAGAAATCAAGAGAGGGGAGGGGAAAGTTCGGCCGGCCCTAGAGAGGAAAAAGAAAAGAAAAAGAAAAGAAAAAAAAGACCCCTCTTATAGCCTTGAACCAGATTGGGCTGAACCAGACCAGACTGGGCTGAACCAGACCTAGCCAGATTGGACCAGGTTGAGCCAGATTGAGCCAAACTGAGCCAGAATGAGCCAAATTGAACCAGATTGAACCTGGCTAGACCAGATCAGATCAGAATGAGCCAGAATGGACCAGAATGAGCCAGAATGGACCAGTTTGAACCAAATCCGAACCAGAATTCAAATTGAAGCAGAATTGAACGTCGAAACAACTTCAAATCGACCGAAGGTTCGATCATTAGTTTATTCTTGCCTCTCCCACATGTTTGGAAGGGTTGGGAGACTTTTTGCACCGAATTACTGCCTTATTTGGCTCATTATTAGGCCGATTCAGCTTATTATCGGACCGGTTCAACTCATTTGGATACGGAAATACTCCAATAAGGTATACGAGTTTAAACTATTCCCTCCTCTTTGTTGAGAAGTTTCTGGAGAATATTTTTCTAAAAATATTCTTAAGGATAACTCAATAACACGACGCCGGACAACGCGTCACAAATGAAGACTCAATGCTAACAACCGAGCGTTAGTTGTACGTCGAACCAATAAGCACGAGCTAAAGACTGGAAAATCAGGAATCGACTTCAAAGTTCAAATTCCAACAACGGTCAGACAATAAATGCAGCACCGGAACCCCTACAGGCATTCTACAAAGCACTGAATGGCCCGAAGGATTGAAGGAATACAGAACAAAAGTCATTTCCAGGTCCCGTTACACCGACAAAGGGTAGGGGCAATCATATCCAAAGCATTCCAGACTCTTCTATAAAAGAACGAGGCTGAAAAGCTTTGGAGGGGGTATCTGTAGGCGTATAAAACTGCTTATAGGTCCCTTGACACAGCTCGGCGCGATGATTCGACAAATCGACGAACGTTCAAGCAACGAAACGAACTAAAGAGGCTACAAAGCTAACGAACTGCATGTGAACAACGTTAGTGGTTCGGGGAGTCGACGGGTCTTCCAACAAAGTGGATTTGAACTCAAACACCGACTGAGTTTACTGCCAAATCCGGAATCAAGTCAACAAATCAACAAAACAACCGAACAACGGACAAAACAACCGGAAACAACGGAAAACGACAAAACCAGCGCACCTGGGGGAACTCGGCCCGAACCGAACCACCCTAAGGTGGCTCGGCCCAGGCCGAGCCACCCTGAGGTGGCCGCCCAGATCTGTGCCAAATGCACAGATCTGGTTAAATCGGGCCCGAGGTGGCTCGGCTCATGGTCGACCCTGAGGTGGTCTCGCTGCAGCCACCCTGGGCTGGTCGGCTTTGGCCGAGCCACCTCAGGTGGCCCCGGCCCTTGGCGACCCCCGCTAGTGGTCGGCTCGGCGAGCCACCCGGTTGGCCTTCGTAGGCCGAGTCCCCGGGTGTGTTCCGTTTGCCATTTCCCGGTGTTTTTCAATATATCAGTTCATCGATATTGATCGTCCGCGACTTTGATTTTGAATAGCGGGGTCTTTATTTGCCAGGTATTTCCACGCGTCGATGTTTGTAACAAATCCATTTTGTCGTGGAGACCGTCGTTGACTTTCCGAACAGTGATGTGGTGTGTTGTGGTGGGTTATGTTCGTTGACGGACAGAATGAGTCATGGCGGGTGTTCCGGTTGGTGGGTTGTTGGTTGTTTATCGCCCTCTCGCTCGACCATCTCTTGATTTGTCGAACATCATGCCGAGCCATGCTAAGACCATAGCCAATTTAACGCCTAAATCCCCTAACCAACATGAGTAGATAAAACTTGAGACCATCCAATTAAATTAAACAATAAGTTTCTTCTTCTCTCTCCTTCTCTCTCTTTCTCTATTCTCTTCCTCTTTTGTTTTAGCCACCCTCAGGTGGCCCGACTCCCCCCCCCTCCCTCTCTTGTGCACAAAGGCACAGTTCAGAGAGGCTATAAATAGGGGGGGTGGTTGTTCATTTGAGGGGACTTCTTCTTGAACTTTTGGAGAGCCGAAACTCTGCCGGATTGTCACCTCAACTCGGAGATCTGAAGGCTTGAAGACTTGGAGACTTGGATTCGATTCTTAGCGAGCACCCGCACCGAAAAAGGCAGGAGTTCGAGAGAGTCTAATCCTCAGATCTACGTCGTCACACTCCGGATCTAAGCTTGGTTCTTAGATCCCGAGATTCGAGCGGTCGTTTCCTTGGTGAAACGATCCCTCCCGGCTATTATCTCCTTGGGGGGATAATACCCGTAATACGTCGTAGATCTGCTTGGATCCAGATCACACGGTGGTCCACGGTAAGCAACCCCGGCGCAGGCAAACAACCCACAAAGCGAGTGACCGGATAACAGGAGCTCGTGATTTGTTCGGTAAAAGAGAGAAGTTGTAATTTTGATTTCTTTGTTTTATTTTGATTTTCATTGTAAGCCGGATCTTATAAAAAGACCGGATCTCTTTGTAACGCATAAAGTTGTTAACTGAGTGCAATGACATCGATAACGAAGAAAACACCAACTTTTCCCGCGAACAATCTGGCGACCACAGTGGGAGCCACCGATCTCACTGCTGAGATCGGAGCGTCGCAGCCGCGGATCTTGATCCCGGTCGTGGAGGAGGTCGAGTATGAGTTCGACCAACAAAAGTACGAGGAGTATGTGTCCTCGTCTGGATCTACCTCCTCCCCCAAGTCCAAAAAGTTCCAGAAGTTCTCCTCCAGGAGAAAAGTCCGTTGGTGCGAAGAAGTTGAAGCCACCAACGACAACCTCACCCCGATCGACGCAGAAGTTGCGTTGGGTGATGTCCTACCGGCCTCGAAGCAGGTCAAATCCGCCGTTGAAGGCGTGGTGACTCTTTCTAAGAGAGCTCGCCAGAGGCAACGTCAACGCCTCGCAAAGCAGTTCGCCAAGGCCATGGAGTCCGTTGACGGGGTCCGCTACAACGCAGATCTGAAGAACAAACGAGGCAAGCAGCCTCAACAACAATTAAAGGATGGTTCCTCCAAGCCATCCGCAGATCTGAAGAACAAACGAGGCAAGCAGCCTCAACAACAATTAAAGGATGGTTCCTCCAAGCCATCAACTATGGAGTGGGTTCGTGTTAAACGGAACCGCTCGACGCTGGAGGAACGTATCCGCAAGCGCCGCGCCTTGTCTGCGCAAGCGCGGGCTAAAGCTGAAGAAGCCCGTCGCAAGCTACAGCGTGAGGTGGCTAAGAAGCAACCATCGACTCGCAAGGTTTGGAGGCCGAAGTCTGGAGCGATTCAGACTAAGGAGCAAAATCCGCAACCTTCAAAGGCTCAACACCCGGCAAATCAATCCAAACAGCCAGTAATTTCTGCAACTACTCCGGGAGATCCTGCAGGACCATCCCAGAAGAGAAAGTCAGTTTTGGAGCGCCTCGGTCCAATTCCCGAAGAACGAGGTAAAGCTCCAGTCCAAGAACGCTTGGGACCAATGAAGGAGTCCCAAACAATATCACGTGCTGGAGGTCGCCGCAACCCGCAGCACTTGGAGAAAATTGTGGCACCCAAGCGCACAACTTTGCGCATAGAAGTGCAGGAGCCTGCTGAAGGTTCACGCTCACAAAGGCGCGTTTCAAGGCGTGCGACTCTGGATGGTCCGAAGAAGACAAGCCATCCTCAGAAGGAAATGTTGTCGTCTGATGACGACGACGTTATACCTGGGAGAACGTGCCAACACACGATAGGTTGCTCTAACCGTCAAACGGACGAGCTGTACTATTGTGCAGGGGGTACGAGTAAATCCAGAAAGAGGAGCCTTCAAAGATTAGAAGCTCAATGTCCTTGTTCGAAGCTTATTCGGGCGGTACTGTCAGAATGCAACTGTGTCAAGACAGTCCCCGAGAGGGTTTCAGTATTCGAGAGACTTAGTGTTGAAACGCCAAAACCAAGGCATAGGCGTTTCCAACGAAGAAGAATAGTGGTCAAAGACGGTGAACATTCGAAGGTCACCGCCAACATGACCAGCAGAGGGACATCGGTAAGAGATGATCTCGAGACAATTCTGAAAGCATCGCGACCTAGAACTCGTCTGCAGTCCGGAACTATACAGCGTGCAACGTATGGTAGGTTTCGGACAAGACTTCCTTCAGAAGATGAAGAATCAGATGCAGGCTCTGCAGTGGCGTCGGACAACACTGTATCCAGTGAAGGACAACCTCGCGAGGCACTTATGATAAGTGCGGAGCAAATAGCAAAGGTGATTGAAGACGCCTTAACTAAACAGCAGGAAACCTTCAGGTTCGAAATGCAGATGGCCGTGCAAAACATGAGAGAAATGCACGATCAGCAAATCCAGGCATTGACGAACCAGCAAGGCGAGCCAAGTCGTCGTGACCCGGTCAATCAGGAAGGCGAGGGTACAAATGCAGATCACAATGCCACTAATCCTCCCATCAATGCAGGGGGTGGTAACGAGAACGCCAGTGAAGATACAGGTGAAAGCTTAAAGCTTAAAAATCTCGAGAGCAAAATCAATACGTTGATTTCCGCTCAAGAGACAAAAAAGACAGGCATTCCTTGTCCTTACCCAAGGGAGTGGGAATCAATCCCATATCCGGCGAAGTTCAGTCTAATTAACTTCACGCCGTTTAATGGGATGGGTTCCCCTACTCAGCATTTGATATATTTCAAATCGCACTTGGGAGTCATCTCTGGTAATGAACCTCTGATGGTGCGGTCATTCGTTGGCACTCTTCGCGGAGCCGCCTTCGATTGGTATCGTCGCCTCAAGCCAGGGAGCATAAACAGCTGGGACGACATGGAGTCAAAGTTCCTCGCAAACTTTTTCGACGACGACACCTAAGTTTCTATCGGATCGTTGCTCGATGAGAAGCAGAAGGACGGAGAGTTGGTCGACACCTTCGTCAAGAGGTTCCGCAACAAGGCGATGAATTGCCGGGACCCGATCACCGAGGAGTTTATACTCCAGACCTGCCACAACAACCTCTCGCTGGACGTGTTGGAAGCAATGGGCACGGCACCATCCAAGACGTGGAAGGATTTGAAAGTCCGAGGGGAGCAAGCTGAACGGTTCATCAAAAGGAAGAAGGCGGAGAGAGGTCAACCGGCAACAAATCCTCCGAAGCAGAACTTCAACCAAAGAGGGAAAGGTAAAGCTCAGTTTAATGCTGTTGATGCTAACCAAACCTTTCAGCTGCAACCTCAGCAGAAGCAGCAGCAACAAGTCCCGCAAGCACCACAGCAAACCCGTGGGCAATGGCAACAACGGCCTCAGAAGCAGAAGTCTTCAGAGCCTAGGTTTCCAAAGACATACTCCTTCAAAGACGACGAAGTACCCGGCATTTTCAAATATTTGTTGGAGAACAACAAAATTCAGTTGCCAGCTGTAGGCGTATAAAATTGCCTATAGGTCCCGTTACACAGCTCGACGACGCCGATTCGACAGAACCGACCATCGGACGACGTATTCAAGCACGACCATTAGTCCGCAACACCGAAGCCGGATAATTACGCGACGAAGTGGGATAACGAGGCCACGAAGCCGACGAACCGCACGTAAACAATGGAATGGATCCACTCGCACGCGGAATCAAACCAATGTTTAGGGGAATCACCGAGTCATCTAAACAAGAGCGAACTCGGATAGATCACAATCAAATCAAGATCAATTCCAGACTCAAACTCAGAAGTGGAATTACTGCCAAATCTGGAATCAAGTCAACAAATCGTTTCCAGACCAATCAACCACACAACCGAACCGAAGGTCAAATCAACAAAGGATTGAACCACAAACGACGGAACCCGAAAACGACGAAACTGACAAACACCCGGGGACTCGGCCGAAACCGAGCCACCCACCCTGAGGTGGCTCGGCCAAGGCCGAGCCACCCATGGGTGGCTAGGCTCAGAACTGTGCAAATGCACAGTTCTGAGTGCCTATAAATAGGCCTTGTGCTCATTTGTTTCAGAGGTTGGAAATTTTGGAGAGAGGCGAAGCCCTGCTGGATTGAAGACTCAGATTTAAAAAAAAAGATCACTACTTTGAAGGCTTGGAGACTTGGACTTTCAGATCCGGTGCTCGGCGATCACCAACGCCAAATAAGGCAGGAGTTCGAGAGGATTGGATTTGAGATCTACACGATCACACTCCGGATCTAAGCTTGGTTCTTAGATCCCGAGATTCGAGCGGTTGTTTCCTTGGTGAAACAATCCCTCCCGGCTATTATTCCCTTGGTGGAATATTACCCGTCATATCGTGTAGATCCGACCGGATCGAGATCACGCGGTGGTCCACGGCAAATAACCCCGGCGCAGGCAAAGAACCCACACAAAGCGAGTGACCGCAAAACAGGAGCTCGCGATTCGTTCGACAAACAAGGAAACAAAGTTGTAATTTTCATTTCTTTTTATTTGATTTTCGTTGTAACCGGATCTTATAAAAAGACCGGATCTTTGTAATCGATAAACTATTACAAGAAGTGTACAACAGAATCATTAATGAAGAAGGCAACTGTTTTTCCCGCGAACAATCTGGCGACCACAGTGGGAGCCACCGATCTCGCCGACGAGATCGTTGCATCGCAGCCGCGGATCCTGATCCCGGTCGAGGAGGAGGTCGAGTACGAATTCGACTAACAAAAGTTCGAGGAGTATCTGTCATCCTCGTCCGAATCCACCTCCCCTCGCAAGTCCAAGTCTCCAAAGCCCTCTTCCAAGAGAAAACTTCGTTGGTACGAAGAAGTTGAAGCTGCCAATGAAGATCTCGCCCCGCTGAATGCCGAAGTCGCATTGGGTGAGATCCCTCCAATTTCCAACCAGGTCGGATCTACTCTGGCCAACCCTTCTGCCGCAGGGGGCGTAGTGACTCTCTCGAAGAGAGCCCGCCAAAGGCAACGGCAACGCCTTGCGAAACAATTCGCAAAGGCCATGGAATCTGTTGACGGAGTTCGCTACAAGGCGAATCTGAAGAACAGAAGAGGCGAACGACCTCAACAACCGATGAATGGCAACTCTTCAAAGCCGCCAACGAACGAATGGATCCGCGTCAAACGGAACCGATCAACGCTGGAAGAGCGCATTCGCAAGCGCCGCGCACTATCAGCGCAGGCACGGGCTCAAATTGAAGAAGTCCGTAGTAGGCTGCAGAAGGAGGTGGCAAAGAAACCGCCCCCAACCCGCCAAGTATGGAGGCCGAAATCTGAAACGGCGATTCAGGTTAAGGCACAATCGTTACAGCCTTCGAAGCAGGTTCAATCTCCGGCGAGCCAACTCAAATCGCCGATAACCCCTACAATTGCTCCGGGAGATCCTGCGGAACCATCCCGAAGAAGGAGGTCAATTTTGGAACGCCTCGGTCCAATCCCCGATGAAAGAGGCAAAGCTCCAATTCAAGATCGTTTGGGCCCGATAAAAAAGCCCCGAACGACTCAACATGCTGAGGGTCGCTATCATTCTCAGCATGACAAGGAGTTCAAGGCTACTGCGCGCGCCAATTTGCGCATCGAAGTCCAGGAACATGCTGAGAAGTCATGCCCGCAAAGGCATGTTTCGAGGCGTGTAACTCTTGAAAGCCCAAAGAAGGCGATTCGCTCCCAGAAGGAAACGTTGTCATCCGATGACGATAACGTTATACCTGGGAAATCATGCCAACACGCGATAGGTTGCTCCGACTTTCATACGGACGAGCTGTACTATCGTGCTGGGGGTACGGGCAGAGCCAAAAAGAGGAGTCCTCGAAGGCTCGAAACTCAATGCCCCTGTGCCAAGCTCATTCGGGCGGTATTATCGGAATGTAACTGCATCAAAGCAATCCCCGAAAGAGTCTCGGTGTTCAAAAGGCTCAGCACTAAAACGCCAGAGCCAAGGCCTAAGCGTTCCCGACGAAGGAGAGCGGTGGTTGAAGATGGAGAATTTCCAAGGGTCACCGCCAATGTGACCAACAAAAGGACTTCAACACGGGATGATCTCGAGTTGATTCTGAAATCATCCCGGCGTCTAACCCGTCTGCAGTCCGGAGCCATCGCGCGAGGGACTTATGGTAGGGTCCGGATAAGTCCACCTTCAGAAGATGAGGAATCAGATGCATGCTCTGCGGTTGCGTCTGATAACACCGTATCCAGCGAAGGAGAACCCCGCGAGTCATTCATGATAAGCGCGGAACAAGTGGCCAAGATGCTCGAAGATGCTATGGCCAAACAGCAAGAGAACTTCAGACTCGAGATGCAGATGGCCATGCAGACCATGAAGGAGATGCATGACCAACAAATCCAAGCACTGATGAATCTCCAAGGCGAACCGAGCCGGCGTAATCAAGTTGTTCAGGATGTTGAGCATACAGATGCGGATGAAGCTCGCAACGCTGACGACCCTCCCATCAACACAGGGGGTGGTAATGAGGATGCCAATGGGGATACAAGTGAAGACTTGAAGATCAAAAGCCTCGAGAGTAAAATCAATACGTTGCTGTCTGCTCAAGAAGTGAAGAAAACGGGCATTCCTTGTCCATACCCAAGAGAGTGGGAATCAATTCCCTATCCGGCGAAGTTTAGTCTAATCAACTTCACGCCATTCGATGGAAGGGGTTCCCCCACCCAGCATTTGATTTATTTCAAATCGCACCTGGGTGTTATCTCTGGCAACGAGCCTCTAATGGTGCGGTCATTCGTTGGCACTCTTCGCGGAGCCGCCTTCGATTGGTATCGTCGCCTCAAGCCAGGTAGCGTTAGCAGCTGGGACGACATGGAGACCAAATTCCTCGCTAATTTCTTCGACGACGACACCGAGATATCCATCGGAACGTTGCTCGACGAGAAACAAAAGGACGGGGAATTAGTCGAAAACTTCGTCAAGAGGTTCCGAAACAAGGCGTTGAATTGCCGAGACCCAATCACGGAGGAATTCATTCTCCAGACCTGCCATAACAACCTTTCGCTGGACGTGTTGGAAGCAATGGGAACAGCGCCGTCCAACACCTGGAAAGACTTGAAGGTCCGAGGGGAGCAAGCCGAACGCTTCCTCCGAAGGAAGAAGGCTGAAAGGAACCTACCGACGGCTAATACTCTGGACTCAAACTTCGCCTCTCGTGGTAAGGGCAAGGCACCTGCAGCTGCTGGTGGTGCTAATCAAACGTCGCAACAGCAGTCCCGGAGACAACAGAAGACTTCGGATCAGAGGCCTCAAAAAGAGTACTCTTTCAAGGACGAAGATGTTCCAGCCATCTTCGAATCTCTCCTTGGGAGCAACAAGATCAAGCTACCACCTGTCACAAATCAGGAGGAAGCTGACAACACGATGGATCCAAAGTACTGTGCATACCACAGGAGGGTCGTTCATCCCACTAAGGATTGCTTTGCTCTCAAGAATATCATTCAAACCTTGTTTGAAGCCGGCGTTATAACGCTAAGGTAAGCCGATTGAGAACGGCAACACTCCGATAAGTATAAGAGTATAAACTGCTCCTTCCTAAACTCCGACCGGTATAAGAGTATAAACTGTTTCCTAAAACTCCAAAGAGTATACGAGTATAAACTGTTTCTCAATCCTCCGATCGGTATAAGAGGTTAAACTGCTCCCTAATACTCCAACAGGTATATGAGTCTAAACTGTTTCCCCACTTTTGGCGGGAAGTGCCTGGAGAATATTAAGCTAATGTTCTTAAGGATAACCCGGTTAAGTAACTGATAATAATGTCTGAACCAGTTCCGCAGAGGAAACTGGGGGTGGACGATTTATGTAACGGGAAGTTCCCAAAACCACAGCAATGTAATGAATAAGAACTCCCATTCAAATTCTCACCGCGTCTGTGCACTCAACACTCTCTCTGTTAGAGTCTGGACGTAAAACTCCCGCTTGGTCAAACCTTCCGACAGTCAGGGCCAAAACCAAAATCCCCTCTCGATTCCTTCAATGAACGAGAGGCCCACAAATCGAGTGATCAAACCTTCCTACAGTTAGGGTCACCTCAAACCTCCCCCGTGGTCAAACCTTCATACAGTTAGGACCAAAACCACGATTCATTCTCGATAAACGAGAAATTCATCTTTAGTTCGGTAATCAAACCTTCCGACAGTTAGGGTTATCCGAATCTTTTTGATTCTCGGAGTGGAGATCCCACTTTTAGTTTCACCTTTCCGGATTCTGGGGGTGGAGATCCCACCTCGAGTCTCCTTTCCTTCTTTGATCGGGGAATAGAATATAAAATTCTTCCTTCCCCACACCAATCCTTTTCGGAGAATTCAGAACCCGATTCTAGGAAGTTTATCCCGAATCCTAAGCAGGGATAAGTCTGCGCCTAACACGCGCTGCCGGTTTAGTCTTTTTCCGCACAAAAAGACACCAGAGTTCGATTCTGGGGTATTCTATCCTGAAACCTAAGCAAGGATAAGTCTGCGCTTAATCCGCGCTGCCGGTTAGTTCTTAACCGTCAAAAAGAACACTCGTCCACATATTCAACATTGTGGCAGGATGTTATTAATAACACCAAAATCCATGCCTCACACGCATGGGGAATTTCATCCTGAATCCTAAGAAAGGATATGCCGACGCCTAACATGCGTCGCCGGTTTAGTCTTTCTCCGAAGAAAAAGACACCAGAGTTCGAGTCTGGGGTATTTCATCCCGAAACCTAAGTAGGGATGAGTCAGCGTCTAATACACGTTGCTGGGTAGCCTATTCCCATAACAATGGCGAAGTCTATGTATTCGACATCATAGCACAAAGTCTCGGAGAATTCAATCTCCGAGCACAACGTTACATACGAACGGATTTAAAATCTGTATGCTAGCCCGATTCAAACGGTAGTCGGTAAAGGCTAATCAAATCCGTTTAAATCAAATCCGTTAAAGGCTTGGGGTTAGCCAAAAATCCTAAAGTCAGCGCCTAACACGCGTCGCCGGGTAGTCTATTCCCGTGAGAAAGACGAAGTCTACGTATTCGAAGTCGTAGCATCAAGTCTAAGGGAGTTCATTCCTTTAGCACAACGTCACATGCGGAACGGACTTAAGACAATCCACATGTAAGCCCGATTCAAACGGTAATCGGTAAGAGCATCTCAAATCCGTTGAAGGCTGAGGATTTGCCAAAAAATCCTAAGTCAACGTCTCATACACGTTGCTGTTTAGTCTTTTCACAGGAGAAAGACGAAGTCTACGTATTCAATATCGTAGCACTAAAAGAGTTAACTCTTTTAGCCTAACGTCACGTGCGGAACGGACTTAAACAATCCGCACGCTAGCCCGACTCAAACGGTGGTCGGTAAAGGCTCATCAAACCCGTTGAGGGCTGAGAATTTGCCAAAAATTCTATACATGCGAGTCATTGACGCATCAACTTTGTGAGTTGGTCTCGTGACTCGAGCATCCAACGACTTTGGGGTAAGATCCACGCTCCAATTCCTTAAGAGCTTAAACTGTGTGTACTCCAGCAGACGTACGAGTATAAACTGTGTCAAACACCGGACAACGTGTCACGATGAAGCCTGGACGCCGGACAACGCGTCACAACGAAGCTTAGACACCAGACAACGTGTCACGAGAAAGCTCAAACGCCAAACAACACGTTGTAAATTCAGCGCCGATGACTGATGGTTAGTTCTGTGTTGAAGCAGCAAACTCGAGCTAAAAAAGCAAGAAATCAAGAATCGACTTCACATTCGAAATTCCGACAGACGGTCAGACAATAAATGCAGCACCGAAATACTTACAGGCATTCGACAAAGCACCGGATGACCTGGAGGACTGAAGGAATCAAGAACAGAAGCCACCCTCGTCGTTACCAATTGAATGATGAGACAATCACATCTAAAGTATTCCAGACTCTTCTATAAAAAAACGAGACTGAAATACTTTGGAGGGGGTATCTGTAGGCGTATAAAATTGCCTATAGGTCCCGTTACACAGCTCGACGACGCCGATTCGACAGAACCGACCATCGGACGACGTATTCAAGCACGACCATTAGTCCGCAACACCGAAGCCGGATAATTACGCGACGAAGTGGGATAACGAGGCCACGAAGCCGACGAACCGCACGTAAACAATGGAATGGATCCACTCGCACGCGGAATCAAACCAATGTTTAGGGGAATCACCGAGTCATCTAAACAAGAGCGAACTCGGATAGATCACAATCAAATCAAGATCAAGTCCAGACTCAAACTCAGAAGTGGAATTACTGCCAAATCTGGAATCAAGTCAACAAATCGTTTCCAGACCAATCAACCACACAACCGAACCGAAGGTCAAATCAACAAAGGATTGAACCACAAACGACGGAACCCGAAAACGACGAAACGGACAAACCCCCGGGGACTCGGCCGAAACCGAGCCACCCCAGGGTGGCTCGGCCAAGGCCGAGCCACCCTGAGGTGGCTCGGCCCACACTGTGCCCGAGGCACAGTGAGGGTAGCCTATAAATAGGCCCCCTATTTGTTCATTTGTAAAAGGTTGGAAAATTTGGAGAGGCGAAGCCCTGCTGGATTGAAGACTCAGATCTAAAAAAGATCACAACTTTGAAGGCTTGGAGACTTGGACTTTCAGATCCGGTGCTCGGCGATCACCAACGCCAAATAAGGCAGGAGTTCGAAAGGATTGGATCTGAGATCTACACGATCACACTCCGGATCTAAGCTTGGTTCTTAGATCCCGAGATTCGAGCGGTTGTTTCCTTGGTGAAACAATCCCTCCCGGCTATTATTCCCTTGGTGGAATATTACCCGTCATATCGTGTAGATCCGACCGGATCGAGATCACGCGGTGGTCCACGGCAAATAACCCCGGCGCAGGCAAAGAACCCACACAAAGCGAGTGACCGCAAAACAGGAGCTCGCGATTCGTTCGACAAACAAGGAAACAAAGTTGTAATTTTCATTTCTTTTTATTTGATTTTCGTTGTAACCGGATCTTATAAAAAGACCGGATCTTTGTAATCGATAAACTATTACAAGAAGTGTACAACGGAATCATTAATGAAGAAGGCAACTGTTTTTCCCGCGAACACCAGCAATCGTGGATCAGGAAGGAGCAAACAAGGTGACGGACCCAAAGTACTGCGCGTACCACAGAGCGGTCCATCACCCTACGAGGTCGTGCTACCACCTCAAGGACAAGATCCAGGCACTCATTGACTGTGGCGTTCATAACCCCCGAGCCCGCAAGAATGTGGCGCGAGCAAAAACGCAGTATCAGATCAGTTTCGCGATCGATACTGTAGGCCGTATAAACGCTTATATAGGCGTCTTTACACAGCTCGCGCGATGATTTCGACAAATCCACGACGTTACCGCAACGAACGAACTAAAAGAGCTACAAAGCTCAACCGAACCTGCATGTGAGAACAACGTTATCGTTGGGGAGTCGACGGGTTCTTCCAACCAAAATGGATTTAAGCTCACAACACCGACTGGTTTACTGGGCCAAATCCGAATCAAGTCACACACACAACAAAATACACACCGAACAACGGACAAGAACAACCGGTAAACAACGGACAACGAAAAAGCCACTGCGGCACCTCGCGCCACCTAAGGAACTCGGCCCGCCACACCGAACTAAGTGCCACGGAGCCACCGACAAGGTGGCCGGCCCAGAGCGGAGCACCCTAGGGTGTGTGCGCAATCGAGCACCTCCAGGGGGCTCGCAAGGAGCCGAGCCACGCCTGAGGTGGCTCGCAAAGCCGAGCACCTCAGGGTGGCTCGCCAAGGCCGAGCACCCTGAGGTGGCTCGCACAAGCCGGAGCCACCCCAGGGTGCTCGGCATAGGCCGAGCCACCTCGGCCCAAGGCGACTGGGTGGCTCGGCAGCGAGACTTGCGCTCAAACTGTGCAAACGCACAGTTTCTGAAGAGCCTTATAAATATCGGCCACTGCTATCCGTCATCATTCGTTGGAGTGCTTCTGATAACTTTGGACGAGAGGCCGAAACTCTGCCGGATTGTCAACCTTCAACTCGAGATCTGAAGGCTTGAAGACTTGAGACGGATTTGATTCTTAGCGAGGCCCCAGCACGAAAAGGCAGAGTTCGAGGAGAGTTAATCCTCAGATCTAACGTCGTTAACCTCCGATCTAAGCTTGGCTCTTAGATCCCGAGATTGCGAGCCGCGGTCGTTTCCTTGGTGAAACGACCCTCCTCGGCTATTACCTGGTGGATAATAACCCCGTAATACTCGTAGATTCTGCTTGAGTCCAGATCGACGCGGTGGTCCACGTAAGCAACCCCGGCGCAGGCAAACAACCCCCCAGAAGCAAAAGACCCGGCAAAACAGGATCTTGTGATTTGTCGAACATAAAAGAGAGAAGTGTAATTTTGATTTCTTTGTTTATTTGTTGATTTTCATTGTAAGCCGGATTTATAAAAAGACGCGCTCGTCTTGTACTGCAATAAAGTTGTTACACTGAGTGCAAGGGAGTCGATAATGAAGAAAACACCAACTTTCCCCGCGAACAATCTGGCGACGACAGTGGGAGCCACCCGTATCTCACGCTGAAGATCGGAGCGTCGGCGACCGCGATCTCGATCCCGTCGTGAAAAGGAGGCAAAAGAATCGACCAGACCAGAATACGAGGAGTAACTGTCCTCCGTCTGATTACCTCACTTCCCCCAATGCCAAGAACGTTCAGAAGTTCTCCTACCAGGAGAAAAGGCCGTTGGTGCAAAAAGTTGAAGCCACCAAACGGACAGACCGTACCCAAGATTACGAGCGCCGAAGTTAGCTCAGGTAGTCTTACCGCAAAACAATCGAAGCAGGTCAAATCCGCCGTCGAAGGCGTGTGATTCCTCATCTAATGAGAGCTCGCAGAGGCAGCGCCAACGCCGTGCGCGAAGCAGTTCGCCAAGGGCCATGGAGTCGTTGACAGGGGTCCGTTACCATGCGGCGATCGAAAAAAAACATACGAGGCAAACAGCTCTCAACAGCCCAAATGAAGGTGTTCCTCCAAGCCATCAACAATGGAGTGGATTCGTGTCAAATCGGGAACCGCTCGGACATTGGAGGAACGTATCCGCGCAAGCGCCGCGCATTATCTGCGCAAGCGGGGCTAAAGCTGAAGAAGGCCCGGCCTCGCAATGCTATCAGCGTGATGGTGGCCGAAAACAGCCATTGACTCCAAGTTTGAAGCCGAAGTCTTGGAGCGTTCAGTACTAAGGAGCGAAACCCACAACCGCCAAATGTTAACCACCGGTCAAATCAATCAACGGCCGGTGATTTTCTACAACTTGCTCCCGGAAAATCCCTGGCAGGAACCATCCCAGGAGAGAAAGTCAGTTTGGAGCGCCTCGGTCCTATTCCAAGAAACGAGGTATAAGCTCCAGTCCAAGAACGTTGGGCACCGAATAAAAAGTCCCAAACATACCACATCTGAGGTCGCCGCAACCGCAGCAATTTGGAGATAAATTCGGCGCCCAATGCGCACGAACTTTGCGCATAGAAGTACGGCAGCCGGGGTGCTCGGAGGATCACGCTCACGAAAAGGCGGCGTTTCAAGGCGTCGCGATTTCTGGACTGGCCGAAGAAGATAAACCATCCTCAAGAAGGAAAGTTGTCGTCTGATGACGACACGTTATACTGGGAGAAATGTGCCAAACACGTCGATGGGTGCTCCAACCGCAACGGACAGACTGTACTATCGTCAAGGGGGTACGAATAAAACCAGAAGAGGAGCCCTCAAAGATTAGCAACCAAATGTCCTTGGTCAAGCTCATTCCGGCAGTACTCTCACAGAATGGCAACTAGTATCACAGACAGTCCCTGACAGGGTTTCAGTATCGGAAGACTTTAGTGCTCGAAACGCCAAACCAAAGGCATAGGGTTTCCAACTGAACGAAGAATAGCGGTCAAAGACGGTGAATCACCGCGGAGGTCTCCCACATACCAACAGAGGGAACGTCGATACGAGAATGATCTCCGAAACAATACTGAAAGCATCTGACCTAGAACCCGTTCTGCAGTCGGAGGAGCCATTGAACGACAACCTAGATGGTAGGTTTCGGACCGACACCTTCAAAGATTGAAGAACCCGAGTAGCCGGTTCGCGGTGCGTCAGATAATACTGCTATCCAGTGAGGACACCCGCGAGGCCCTGATGATAAAGTGCGGAACAGACTGGCCAAGATGACTGAAGTCGACCCGCTTGCAAGCAGTAAAGAAAGTTTCAAATTTGAGATGGAATGGCCATGCAGCAGATGAAGAAATGCATGACGAACAGAATCCAAGCATTTGGCGAACCAACAAGGCGAGCAGAATCCATCGTAACCCGATTAATCTGGAAGATGAGGATGCGAATGCCGTATACCAATGATTACTCCCATCAACTCGCAGGGGTGGTAATGACGAAGCTGGCGAGAAACCAGCGGAAAACGCTGAAGATCAAAATCTCGAAGGCAAAAATCAATACGTTTGATTTTCCGCTCAAAGAGACAAAAAAAGACGGCTTCTTGTTCCATTACCAAAGGGAGTGGGAACAATCCATATCGCGGGCGAGTTCAGTCTAATAACTTCACGGCCGTTTAATGGGATGGTTCCCCTACTCAGCATTTCTGATATATTTCCAAATCGCCTTGGAGTTCATCTCTGGTAATCGGAACTCTGATGGTGGTCATATTCGGTTGGCACTCTTCGCGGAGTCGCCTTCGATTGTATGCGTCGCCGTCAAGCCAGGGATGCCATAAATTACTGGGACGACATGGAGTCAAAGTTCCTAAAACGCAAACTTCTTCGATTGACGACACCAGAAGTTTCTATTGGGTCATTGCTCGATGAGAAGAGAAAACGGGGAGTTAGTCGACATCCTTCGTCAAGAGGTCCGCAACACAGGCGACTGAATTGCCGGGAACCCCGATCACTCGAAGGAGTTTATACTCCAGACCTGCCACAGACAACCTCTCGCTGTCGTGTGGAAGCATGGGCACATGGTAAAACACATCTCAAGACGTGGAAGGATTTGAAGTCGCGAGGGAGAAGCTGAAGCGGGTTCATCAACAAGGAAGAAGGCGAGAGATGGTCAACCGCAGACAAATTTCCGAAGGCAGAACTTTCACGCAAAGAGGAAAAGGTAAAGCTCAGTTTTAGATGCTGTGATTGCTAACCAAACCTTTCAGTTGGCAAACCTCAGCAACAGCAGCAGCAACGGGCACCGCAACAGCACACACAGCAGGCAACGAGCGCCACAAGCAATCCCCAACTCATTGGCACAGCGGTCCCAGAAGCAAAAGTCTTTGGAGGGCAAGGTTTCCAAAGACCATACTCCTTCAAGACGAAGAGGTGCCGGCATTTTTAAATATTTGTATGAAACAACAAATCCAGGCTGCCAGCAATCGTGGATCAGGAGGAGAAACAGGTGAGCGGACCCAAAGTACTGCGCGTATCACAAGAGCGGTCCATCACCTAACGAAGGTCGTGCTACCACTCAAGGACAAGATCCAGGCACATTGACTGGGCGTTATAACCCCAGAAGCCTAGCCAAGAACGTGGACGAACGCCGTATCAATCAGTTTCGTGATGCGGCTACCTACGACCTTGGTTCGAGCCAAAGGCACAATCAACAAAGTCGGATGAAAGATCGGTGAACGACGACCCGCAGTGGACTAGCGCAAAAAAGGACTTGTGCCGCAATCACTCCAAACGGTGAAATCCCTATGGTTCACCCGACCTTAATTGAAGATGAACAATGGCCGGAATCGTCATTAAAAAAAGAAATCCAAAGGAAGGGAAGTCTTGTCTGTGAGTCTCTGCTATCCCGGAGAACTGACGAACGAATCTCCACCTTCCTGGTTCTGAAGAAAACACGAAGCTTTTGCGACCGGAGCGGGAAATGATACCATACAATTATCCGCACCATAATGAGCAGGGGGTGAACAGAGCCGGGACCAGCCACTAACTCTCGACGGAGATGGGATGATTGCAAGTCCACACCGGTAAAGAAGCTCTACGAAACGGTGAATAAACCAAAAGAGAAGAATCTTCAGGAGTGCAAAATCCGAAGCAGCCTCGTTCAAGTCGCCCGATTGGAAGAGACCAAAACGGAAAGGCTCAAAAACTCCGCAAGTCTTTGAGTATAATGGCTCAACTAGCCAACATTCCACACGAATAACGCTGTATGAATTGTGCGATATCCAAGAAACAGGGAGGCCCTACAAGAAGCTTTGGCAATGCAGAGGTATTTCTGACCAAGTCAAAGCCGGTGCATGAACACGCCAGAACCGCTGAGTCACAAGTGCAACATGGCGACTAAGAACCTTCCCTGCATCACCTTCACCAAAGAGGATATGCAACGCCAAAATTCGAATCACAATCGCGCTATACTTCGTCGATACAGATTGGTTCCAGCGACGTCAACCGGATGACCAGTCGATCGCGGGTTCCCGCTGTGAGACATTTATGCATCTTCGGTCTGATTGGCCACAACCTTGGCATTCCGGTCAGCAATTAGCGTCTACAGGCACGGTTATATACCGATTCAACACGACAGCGGTCAAGGCGCTTTGTCAAATTCGGGTAAAGTGCCAAATGGGCGATTTGAAGACAGAGGTACGTGCTATGTATTGATGCTGAAAACCCTCATATAACTTACTATTGGGGTCGGCCTTTGGCTCCATAGTAATGTTATAAGTTGCCCTCTACCTTACATCAGTGTCTGAAATATTGTCGACACTGATGGAGAGTTAGACGGTGGCTCGCGGATTAAGCAGACCATTTAAGGGTTTGAGAATATTTCACTGATTCCCAGTCCTTTATGGTAATCGAATCCGACTACAGAACCATCGGCACAGGCGCCGGACAAGGGAGAAGAACAGACTCCGGAAGCCAGGATTCGATTACAATGGTGGTTTTGTTCTAAATGACATTGTTACCCTTGTTAATCAATTTGACGTAGC